>NW_026652278.1:67713350-67945313 GCF_009828535.3 Hylobates moloch | reverse complement strand
AAAAAAAAAAAAAAAAAAAAAAAAAAAGATTCACATATGAGCCAGGTACGGTGGCTGTAATCCCAGCACTTTGGGAGGCCAAGGCAGGCAGATCACTTGAGACCAGGAGTTTGAGACCAGCCTGGTCCTAAAAACACAAAAATTTGCCGGTATAGTGGTGTGCGCCTGAATCCCAGCTCCTCAGGAAGCTGAGGCACGAGAATCGCTTGAACCCGGGAGGCAGAGGCTACAGTGAGCCGAGATTGTACCACTGCACTCCAGCCTGGGTGACAGAGCAAGATTCTGTCTCAAAAAAAAAAAAAAAAAAAAAAATCCACAAATATATATAAGTGGACTCAAGCAATTCAAATTGTGTTGTTCAAGGGTCAAATGTTTTTATAAGAAAACAACACAAAATTACCAGCGTTACCCCATTTACATTAGTCTATTCATGATGGCAAAACTGCAGGTTTCTTCACTTGATTTTCAGATATACAAAGGTTATAAAATATCTTCAGACATCAGCATAATAAACATCAGGGATAAAAGTACTTTTCTTTTTTTGTTTTTTTGAGATGTAGTTTCCTTCCTGTTGCCCAGGCTGGAGTGCAATGGCCCGATCTTGGCTCATTGCAACCTGCGCCTCCTGAGTTCAAGCGATTCTCCTGCCTCAGCCTCCCAAGTAGCTGGGATTACAGGCACCTGCCACCACATCGGGCTAATTTCTGTATTTTTAGTGGAGATGGGGTTTCACCACATTTGGCCTGGCTGGTCTTGAACTCCTGACCTCAGGTGATCCGCCTGCCTCGGCCTCCCAAAGTGCTGGGATTACAGGTGTGAACCACGGCGCCCGGCAGATAAAAGTACTTTTCTTTAGGAAGTCCAGATTTTCAGGAAGTATTCAAAGTCTTGTTATTTTCAAAACTAGAATCTGTTGGGAAGACACTGCTATTTTTCCTTTATCTCAAGGTATTAATATTTTTGTTCGTTTGTTTGAGACAGAGTCTCACTCTGTCACCCAAGCTGGAGTGCAATGGCACAATCTCAGCTCACTGCAACCTCTGCCTCTTGGGTTCAAGTTATTCTCATGCCTCAGCCACCTGAATAGCTGAGGTTACAGGCACACGCCACCATGCCCTGCTGATTTCTGTATTTTTAGTAGAGGCAGAGCTTCACCATATTGGCCAGGCTGGTCTGAAACTCCTGACCCCAAGTGATCCGCCCACCTCTGCCTCCCAAAGTGCTGGGATTACAGGTGCAAGCCACCGCGCCCTGCCTGTTTTTCATTTTTTAAAACTGAGTGTATAAAGTAATCATATATATATGCACACACTAATACATACATGTATTCGTTCCCCATCATTTTTATTACACAAATGTAAAGAGTACATACTTACACACACTATATGCAACTTGCTTTGTTTTACTTTGTGGTGTATTTTTGAGATTTTTCCACATTATATAAAAAGCAGTCTCACTCTTTATTTTTACTTGCTGTATAATGTGACATTGTATGGACATACTTTAATATACTTATTAATTATATAAATTACCAGAAATTTGTCAAGGGCATAGAAAATAGTATAATACACTTGCAAATGTTTCTTAAATGAGCTGATAATCCACCGATGGAAACAGTTAATAAAATAATTGTAAAATGAGGATGGTTGAATTATTTTTCATTGTCTGACTCTAAATATTTAAAATAGTAGGGATGAGGCTAGCAATATTAGAAAAACACTGTGCATTATCTTTTCTCATCATTGTGATTAGTGAAAATTCATACTTTGATTTATATTTTAATTTAGATCAGACATTTTATTTTAGTCATTCAGATTATATTTTATGTTTTAGTTTAGATTGTTAATTCTCAACCCTGGCTGCACATTACAGTCACCAGGAAAGCATTTAAAAGAATGACAATGGCCAAGTCTTAACCCAGGTAAACTATATAAGAATTTACTTTTAAAATAGTACCAATGCCAGGTGTTTTTTCCTTTTTTTTTTTTTTTTTTTTTTGAGACAGAATCTCTGTCACCCAGGCTGGAATTCAATGGTGCAATTATTGAGGCTCATTGTAGCCTCAACCTCCTAGGCTCAAGCAATCCTCCTGCCTCAGCCTCTTGAGTAGCTGGGACCACAGGCTCATGCCACCACACTCAGCTAATTTTTAAATTATTTTTAGAGATGGAGGTCTCACTTTGTTGCCCAGCCTGGTCTTGAACTCCTGGCCTCAAGCAGTACTCCTGCCTTGGCCTCCTAAAGTGTTGGGATTACGGGTGTGAGCCACTGCACCGGGTCCAGGTGTTTAAAAAAAAAAAACAAAAAAAACTCCGGATGATTTTAATATGCAAACAGAGTTGAGATTCATTGATTGAGGTTATGTTAGTCAGTATTTGGATCTTAGTACTGGATCAATGTAACTATTATATATGTAATTTATCTTATCTTACATACTTTATTAATAAAGTACTCATAATTTTAAGGTGGTGGTAGTAGTTGCAATAGTAGTCATACTTATAGTAGTAATAATAGTAGTAAGAAAAGTATTGTGAACAAATCCATTAAAAGAATGCCCTATAGATGGAGCAGAATGAAATCATGGCACACATACCGAGAACAGAAGTATTTATATTTTACAGGACAGCGAATTTAGGAATCAAGCAGAGTGCATAAAGAAAAGGATTATTTGGGACTTGGAAAGTCGCTGCTACCTTGATCCTTCTGCAGTGGTCAGGTAAGAAGAGGAAGGACATATGTCTAACCCACAAAAGCTTGTAGGTGGGAAGAAATGTTACTTTTGTTAATTTTATTTATATTTGAGTTAAGGTAATTTTAGATTGAGACTTTCTCATTTATCACATCTATATATTAGAGTGATGTTGTGTTCATCTGCTAATAACAGAAACAGCTAGTGATGGTGGTTTAACCAAGGTGAATGCTTATTCCTCTTTTACATAAAAGAAGTCTGAGCTGGGCCTGGTGGCTTATGCTCAGCACTTTGGGAGACAGGAGGATCTCTTGAAGCCAAGAGTTCATGACCAGCCTGGGCAACAAAGTAAGACTCTGGCTCACAAAAAAAAAATAAAAAAAGAAAGAAAAAAAAGAAGAAATTAGTTTGGTGCAGATACGTACCTGTAGTCTTACTACTTGTGAGGCTGACGTGATAGGATTGCTTGAGCCCAGGAGGTTGAGGCTGCAGTGAGCTGTGATTGCGTCACTGCATTCCAGCCTGGGCAATGGAGTGACACCTTGTCTCTTAAAAAAAAAAAAAAAAAAGTCAGCTGGGTGCAATGGCTCACAACTGTAATCCCAGCACTTTGAAAGGCCGAGGTGGGTGGATCACGAGGTCAAGAGATTGAGACCTTCCTGGCCAACATGGTGAAACCTCATCTCTACTAAAAATACAAAAATTAGCTGGGCATGGTGGCGCTCACCTGTAGTCCCAGCTACTCGAGAGGCTGAGGCAGGAGAATCGCTTGAACCCAGGAGGCGGAGGTTGTAGTGAGCCGAGATCACGCCACTGCATTCCAGCCTGGCGACAGAGTGAGACTGAATTTCAAAAAAAAAAGAGTCCGGAATTGGTATGTATGATGGTTACACAGTGTTATTAGGTATCCAGGCTCCATCTTTCCTTTTGTTCTACCTTCTTAACTATGTGACTTCCATCCACAAGGTTGTATCATGGTGCAAAGGTGGCTGCTGGAGCTCCAGCTTGCACACTCACATTTCTGGCAGAAATTTGGAAGAGGAGAATGGTTATGGATAAAAAAGGACACATGCTGGCTGTCTTAACCCCTCCTCTGGAACCTTCCTGGAATCTGGCAACTTCTGTTTATGTCTTATTAGCCAACCTCTAGATGCAAGAAGGCTAGACAATAAAGTGTTTTAGTTGAACACATTGTCACCCAGGCTAAATCAAGATTTAATTACTAAAGAACAGGTACACTGATATTGTGTAGGTAACTATCAGTCTTCGTCACAGTGACCTGGTTGTTAGAGAGAGATGAGAATTGAGGGATTACCAATATATATACAATCTGAATGAACAACTCTGACTTTAAAAAAATGAGTATCTGTTTTTGTAGGACAGCTTTAGATTTATAGAAAAATCAAGCAGAGGCCGGGCGCGGTGGCTCACGCCTATAATCCCAGCACTTTGGGAGGCCAAGATGGGCGGATCATGAGGTCAGGAGATCAAGACCATCCTGGCTAACACGGTGAAACCCTGTCTCTACTAAAAATACAAAAAATTAGCCGGGCGCGATGGCAGGCGCCTGTAGTCCCAGCTACTCGGGAGGCTGAGGCAGGAGAATGGCTTCAACCTGGGAGGCGGAGCTTGCAGTGAGCCGAGGTTGCACCACTGCACTCCAGCCTGGGTGAAAGAGCGAGTCTCCGTCTCAAAAAAAAAAAAAGAAAGAAAAATCGAGCAGAAAAATTGAGCAGATATGGCCGGGCGCGGTGGCTCACGCTTGTAATCCCAGCACTTTGGGAGGCCGAGGCAGGCGGATCACGAGGTCAGGAGATCAAGACCACGGTGAAACCCCATCTCTACTAAAAATACAAAAAATTAGCTGGGCGTGGTGGCGGGCACCTGTAGTCCCAGCTAGTCAGAGAGGCTGAGGCAGGAGAATGGCGTGAACCTGGGAGGCGGAGCTTGCAGTGAGCCAAGATTGCTCCACTGCACTCCAGCCTGGGCGACAGAGCAAGACTCCGTCTCGAAAAAAAAAGAAAAAAAAAGAAAAATTAAGCAGATATTTTAGAGAGTTTTTATATACCCCTGGTCCCCCACTTGGTCATGGTGTATAATTCTTTTTTATACATTGTTAGCTTTGATTTGCTAATATTTTATTGAGGATACATTGTTGCCATTATTACTTTTAACAAATAGTTATCAGATCAATTAAGAATAAAAAACATTAATAAATTTATTTTACCTTCATTTATGACATTTCCTGATGCCCTTTCTTATGTTGATAAAAGTTTTTTGACCCATGTCATTTTCCTTTTCTCTAAAGAACTTTTAGCATTTCTTGTAAGGCATGTCTACTGGCCAGAAATGCCTCTCATTTTTGTTTGTTTGAGAAAGGGTTTATTTCTCCTTCACATTTGAAGGATAATTTTAGTAGGTATGGAATTCTAAGTTGGTGGGTTTTTCTTTCACAACTTTAAATATTTTGCTCTACTCTCTTCTTGCTTGCATGGTTTCTGAAGAGAAGTCCAATGTATTTCTAATCCTTGTTCTTCTGTAGGTAAAGTGTTTTTCCTCTGGTTTTTTCAAGATTTTCTTTTTTGCAGTTTGAAAATGATATACCTAGATATAGTTGTTTGTTTGTTTGTTTTTGTCCTTATTCTGCTTGGTATTCTCTGAGATTCCTGGATCTGTGGTTTGGTGTCTGTCAGTTAATTTTGGAAAATTCTTAGCTATTATTACTTCAAATATTTCTTCTGCTCTTTTCTTTCTTCTTCTGTTATGCCTAATTATACCTCTTGTAATTGTTCCACAAGTCTTGGATATTCTTGATTTTTTGTTTTCATTTTTTTTTCCTTTGCATTTCAGTTTGGGGAATTTCTATTCACACATACTCACGTTCACTGATTTTATTTTCCTCAGCCATGTCCAGTCAACTGATAAGCCCATCAAATGAATTATTCATTTCTGTTTGTGTTTTTGATATCTAGCATTTCCTTTTGATTCTTTCTTAGAGTTTCCATCTCTGCTTACATTACGCATCTGTTCTTGCATGTTGCCTACTTTTTCCGTAAGAGTCTTTAACATAATTATAGTTACTTTAAATTTCCTATCTGATAATTCCAAAATCTATGTCATATCTTAGTCTAGGTCTTATAGTAGCTTTGTCTATTTGGACTATATTTTTTCTTGCCTTTTAGCATTCTTTATAGCCTTTTAATTTGGAAGCTAGCCATTATATATTGGGTAATAGGAATTGGGGTAACTAGTATTTTTAGTGTGAGGTTTTATGTTAATCTGGTTAGGAGTTGGGTTGTGTTTCTTGTTTGCTATAGTTGTAAGTGCCAGAGGCTTCAGTTTCCTTTTTCCCCCACCTCCCCTGTTGTCTTTGGATTTGCCCAAGAACTTCTCTAATAGAGTGGTTTGTAGCCCTCTCAGTTGTAATTCATTGTTATTATATTGAAACTCTGTTGATGTGGTGGCAAATTGTTGGGGAGAAGTATTCTATAACCTGTGATTACGTCTCAGTAAATAGGTTTGGGTCCCTGGGCTGTGACTTTCAGAAGTGTTTGATAATCTTTTTTTCCTCCTATCCCTGTGGAAGCTAGACAGGTTGCAGTTGTCTAAATGCCCTTCCCTGAGATCAGATAAGGATCTGGTAAAGTAGTTTCCCTTAAAGATCAACCCTTTGATAGGGAGAACACTGTGGCCATATTTCAAAATGGTTACTTTTCTTCTCTCCCTGCCTGAAATATGAGGATATTTTTCTTCTATCTTCACTGTGAGAACTTGGTGGGGCTCCTGGATTTAAAACTTATGTAAGTGTGGGGACCCTTAACAGTGGGCCCCCTGGAGTTTTTCATTCCCAGCTAGTCCACATTCAGCCTCCAGCAATTTGTCAAAATTATCATTAAACTATTTCTAGTGGTTGCTGACACCATTGACTTCTGCTGTCTTTAAGCCGATTGCAGCTGTGATCCTCTGTATTTTCCTGTCTCTCTCAATTTCAGGATGGCAGTTTTTGCCTTGTGACCTCAATTCTATGATGGATCTAAGAAATGTTATTTATTTCAATTCGATCAACTTTTTTCTTATTGCGAGGACAGGTGGAATTACTTCAAAGCTGTATTGGAGCTGAAACTGGATACTATTTTCACAGTAGAAATAACCAATTTTATACCATTTGTAAACTTTCTGATTATTTCTTTAGAATAAATCACTAGAAGTAGAATTTATAGTCAATTATTATGGATTTTTTTTTGATTCAACTGCTAAATTGCTCTAAAAATGTTCAATTTGCCTCACTAGAAGTTGAGCAGAATTATTTTTGGAATGTTATAGATTTGGGAAAGTTTTAAAGACCACCAACCCAGTAAGAATTTTTTTTTTTTTTTTTTTGAGACAGGGTCTCACAGTGGCCCAGGTGAGAGTGCAATAGCACCATCACGGCTCACTATAGCCTTGACCTCCTGGGCTCAAGCCATCCTCCCACCTCAGCCTCCTCAAATAGCTGGGACCACAGGTATTCACTGCCATGCCCAGCTAATTTTTTGTATTTTTCATAGAGATGGAATTTTGCCATGTTGCTCAGACCATCTCAAACACCAGGGCTCAAGCCATCTGCCTGCCTTGGCCTCTCAAAGTGCTGGCATTTACAGGCATGAGCCACTGAGCCGAGCCCCCCAATTTTTATATATGTGTATTCTATATTACTTTCTAAAAGAGAATATTTCCCTTTAACCTAAATTGTTCTGACTTTATTTTTGCATATAATGCTAATGGACTGATTCTTGATTTGCAGTTTTCAGAAGCGAATTGCCGATTGCCGGCTTTGGCCTGTAGAGATCACAAGAGTTCCTCTGGTCACTGTACCCAAAGGGAAAGCTGGCAAAACTGAAAAGGTAAATATGCCCCCTCAAAAATATTTATATAAGAAATGTAGAATCAGACCCGACCTGTTATTCTGCTTCAATTCTGATACCAAAAGAAAATGTTAATATAACTGTTCTCCCAAGGGTGACTAGCTCATCCTGATTTGCCCTGAACTTCATTTGTTTTAGCACTGAAAGTCTCATGTCCCAGGAAAATCCTCTGTCCTGGGAAAAACCAGGATTATTGGCCACTCTAGTTCCCCATTGTTCACTAAAAACTCTCTAGGCTTTATTACCAGATATCCTATTTCTCTTTAGCCCTTCACAATAGTTTTACCATAGGTTAAACTTGCCTTCTTAAAATATTTTAGCCTGCTAATTAGTGTAATAGGGATCTTAGATATACTACTGTTTCTAAAAGGTATAGCTTTGATGAGCCTAGTACATATTATCTATTGTTTTACCTGTGCATGTCTGGTCTTTTCTGCTTGTTCATAAACTCCTTGAGAGTAGGGGTCATGTAGTAAGCTGATTTGCATCCTTCATGGTACCTAGCCTGATGTACGGCAAATAGCGGACATTTAATAAGTATCTAAATTGGCTGACTTTAAACATAGGCTTTTTGCATAATAAAAATACTACCACTATGTAACCATTTCTCCCTTTGTAGTATATAAGTATTGGCTAACTTTCCTTAGATTTCTGAACTACATATTATCTCATGAACATAGGACTTTTTTTTTTTTTGAGATGGAGTCTCACTCTGTCGCCTAGGCTGGAGTGCAGTGGCACAATCTTGGCTCACTGCAACCTCTGCCTCCTGGGTTCAAACGATTCTCCTGCCTCAGCCTCCTGAGTAGCCTCCTGAGAAGCTGGGATTACAGGCACACACCACCATGCCCGGCTAATTTTTGTATTTTTAGCAGAGACAGGGCTTCACCATGTTGGTCAGGCTGGTCTCGAACTCCTGACCTCATGATCCACTTGCCTCAGCCTCCCAAAGTGCTGAGATTACAGGCGTGAGCCACTGCGCCCAGCCGAGTGTAGGACTTTTAAATCTAGTTGCCAATTATTATTATAATAGACGAAATCAAAGAGATTACTTTTATGCTTGGAATTAAATTTATTTTCTTTCACAAAATTGATTTTTTTCCTATAAAAATTTTCTGTGGAAAACCATACAACCATTTAAAATGCTGTTAAAATATATTTATTATCATGTTCTTCATCTTTGCAATGAAAGTTTAGATGAGATCAAGTATGATAAATACATGACAGGAGACTGTCATTCGTCTGCCTTCATCCATGGTAGATAGTGCTAATCAATCAAAGCACTCTTTCCTTTTGAACCAAGATAAATACAGAGAATTTTTCTCAGCCAACTATGCTAAAACACCTCCACCATTAACGAGAATTTAGACATAAGTTAAAGCCTATTTGTCATCACTGGTCCAGATAATTTGTAAGGTCCCTTTTGTTTGTATGAGTCTGTGAACTAAAGCTAAAAGCCATAGCTTCTGATTCCTTTTAAGTTTTTTGTTATTGTTATTATTGTTGTTTTTTATAAAGCTTCACTTTCTCCTAAGAAGCCACATGGTGAAATTGACTTTTTGGTTGAATATATATATCAATTAATTTGAGTATGTATTGATTCAACTACTGCCTTTACTATTAACACTGTTTATATGCATTTTCTCAGTGATCATGGTATTATTAAACCCATGTTGAACATAAAGAAGGCCCCAAATGTCTTATGTAACTGGCCCAAAGTCACATAACTGGCTAAGTAGTAGAGTTAGTTTCTAAAACCAGCCCTTTGAACTGCTGAGTCAGAGCTCCATACCTTATATTATATTGCTTATAGCACTAATAACTCTCTGGTTTTATTCCTTTAGACTGATGAAGAAGGTCAGCTTTCGTTTCATGGTGTGGCTTATGTTAATATGGTCCCATTGTTGTATCCAGGTGTGAAGAGAATTCGGGGAGCTTTTCATGTTTACCCTTACCTAGACAGTGTAGTCCATGAAAAGGTAAGAAAAAATTGCATAAAAAGCATCATGGTAATTTATCCTTTATATATCTGTTTACTTACATCTTTAGCATATACATCTTTGCAATTGATATTTAGAACAAGTTGGTATACTAGGATATTAAATATATAGCCTTACAGTCATTCTGAATTGGACCTTAAAAAATTTAGGATAATGAAAAGACAAAAACTGAAAACCTGAATATCTATCAACAGGTGAA
This sequence comes from Hylobates moloch, assembly GCF_009828535.3. NCBI lineage: Eukaryota > Metazoa > Chordata > Mammalia > Primates > Hylobatidae > Hylobates > Hylobates moloch. Next base: position 67,935,521 of record NW_026652278.1, on the reverse strand, counting down.
CAGAGAACACAGAAAAACAAATTGTGTGGTACCTCTGTACAATGGAATACTACTCAACAATAAAAAGAAATGAGCTAATGATACATGCAACAGCACAGATGAATCTCAAATGCATTATGCTAAATGAAAGAAGCCAGACAAAAGAGAGAAAAGAGAGTACTTTTTTTTTTAAGAGATGTGGGTCTCACTTTGGAGTGCAGTGGCACAATCATAGCTCACTACGGCCTCAAATTCCTGGGCTCAAGGGATCCTCCTGCCTCAGCCTTTTGAATAGCTGGGACTACAGATGTGCACCACTGTGCCTGGCTTTTTAAAAATTTTTTTAAAAATAGAGACAGGGTCTTGAAAAGTACATTCTATATAATTACATTTATATGCAATTCTGGGAAAGTAATTTATCTGTATTGATAAAAAGCAGATTAATGTTTACCTGGGAACAGGGATAGAAGGAGGGATGTATTACAAAGGAATGAGAGGAAAATATTAGAGATGATGGAAATGATGGTTATCTTGATTGTGGTGATAGTTTCATAGGTATATACATATGTCAAAATTGATGAAATGATATACTTTAAATATGTATGGTTTATTTTTATTGTACTTTAATTTTACCTCAATAAATTTGGATACAAAACTTTTAGCATTTTAAGTGTGACTGGGTGTGGTGGCTCACACCTGTAATCCCAGCACTGTGGGAGGCTGAGGCAGGCAGATTGCCTGAGGCCGAGAGTTGGAGACCAGCCTGGCCAACATGGCAAAAACCCGTCTCTACTGAAAATACAAAAATTTGCCGAGTGTGGTGGCAGGCACCTGTAATCCCAGCCACTCGGGAGGCTGAGGCAAGAGAATTGCTTGAACCTGGGAGGTGGAGGTTGCAGTGAGCCGAAATTGTACCACTGCACTCCAGCCTGGGCGACAGAGCAAGACTCTGTCTTAAAAAATATATATAAGAAAAAGAAAAAAAAAAGTCTGTTGTTGTTAAGTATGGAAAAACTGAAATCCATGTGATAATTAATGAACTAGAATATGAACTATAATATGTTTTCTTTTTTCATTTTTAGGTGTAAAAATGTTAAAATCATATATTCAAGCAAAAAGTCAGTTTCATCATGTTGCTTCCTAGGAGAAAATGAGGCTTTGTAAAACACACAACAATAACAAAAATGTATTATTATGTCACTGTTATTAAGACAGCTATTTTTCAATAATAAATTTATGAAAACCCCATCATCTAGTTATACACTAACTGACTAGTAAACAGTTTCTACATCAGTATCTTTTGAACTAGAAGCCACATTTATAGGAATTTATTTATTTATTTATTTTTGAGATGGAGTCTCGCTCTGTTGCCCAAGCTGGAGTGCAATGGCATGATCTCGGCTCACTGCAACCTCTGCCTCCCAGGTTCAAGCAATTCTCCTGCCTCAGCTTCCCAAGTAGCTGGGATTACAGGTGCCTGCTACCACGCCCGGCTAATTTTTTGTATTTTTAGTAGAAATGGGGTTTCACCATGTTAGACAGGCTGGTCTCGAACTCCTGACCTCAAGTGATCCACCCACCTTGGCCTCCCAAAGTGCTGGGATTACAGGCATGAGCCACTGCACCTGGCTAGGAATTTATTTTAAGGACATAATTTAATAGGTTCAAAAATCTCATATTCATGAAAACTTTTCAAAACCTATAATAGCAAAAGCTAAAAATGAGGTTAAATGTTTACTAATAGAGGAAGGCTTAGTAAATCATAGTAAATAAAAATGATGAAATATGCAGCCATTAAAAATATTAATACTTTATAGGCCATGCCTATAATCCCAGCACTCTAGGAGGCCGAGGTGGGCAGATCACCTGAGGTCAAGAGCTTGAGACCATCCTGGCCAACATGGTGAAACCCTGTCTCTACTAAAAATACAAAAATTTGCTGGGCGTGATGTTGTGTGCCTGTAGTTCCAGCTATCGGGAGGCTGAGGCAGGAGAATTGCTTGAACCTGGGAAGCAGAGGTTGCAGTGAGCCGAGATTGTGCCACTGCACTCCAGCCTGGAGACAGAGCGAGACTCCCATCTCAAGAAAAAAAAAAAAAAAAAAGGATAATTATTAATGCTTTATAGATAGTTAAATGGGAAAGAAGGCTGGGCATGGTGGCTCACACCTGTAATCCTAGCACTTCAGGAGGCTGAGGTGGGAGGATCACTTGAGCCCAGGAGTTCAAGACCAGCCAGGGCAAAATAGTGGGACCCTATCTCTACAAAAAAAAAATTTTTTTTAATTAGCAGAGCATGGTGGCACATTCCTGTAGTCCCAGCTACTCCAGAGGCTGAGGTAGGAGGATCAATTGAGCCAAGGAGGTCAAGGCTGCAGTGAGCTGTGATTGTGCTACTGTACTCTACCTGAGTGACAGAGTGAGACCTTGTCTCAAAAAAAAATTAAAAATAAAAAAAGAGAGAAAAGAATGCAAATGTTACATATAACATAGATCAAATTAAATTTCAAATGAATTCATTAAAATAAGTTAAATGTGAAGACTATAAAAATGAATATTAAAGATATGAATTAAGAGAAAACTTCATAGGCTTGAAAGCAGTGAAAAGTATGAAAGAAAGTATTTCGTTTACCAAAAACATCAAGTTTCTATATATATAATAAACCTTCATAAAATTACAATGTAACTGAAGAATTAGGGAAAATATTTGAATACACATCAGAAAGATAGCTACTATTTCTGAAATACCGTAGTTTCCTGAGAGATAGCTACTATTCCTGAAATATAGTAGTTTTTTCAATCTAGAAGAATCACAAATTTTTGCCGGGTGCAGTGGCTCACGCCTGTAATCCCAGCACTTTGGGAGGCTGAGGCGGGTGGATCACAAGGTCAGGAGATCGAGACCATTCTGGCTAACACAGTGAAACCCCGTCTCTACTAAAAATACAAAAAAATTATCTGGGCGTGGTGGTGGGCGCCTGTAGTCCCAGCTACTCAGGAGGGTGACGCAGGAGAATGGCGTGAACCCGGGAGGCGGAGCTTGCAGTGAGCCGAGATTGCACCACTGCACTCCAGCCTGGGCGACAGAGCGAGACTCCGTCTCAAAAAAAAAAAAAAAAAAAGAATAACAAATTTTTTCTTAATGGGCAAGGTATGTGAAATAGCAGTTCACAAAAGAAGTGTCAATGGCCAACAGATATAAGAAGAGACATCTGACCTTATTTATTAATCAAGGAATTATAAATTTAAATAACGGTAGTTATCATTTTACTTGAAAAGTTTGACAATTCTTTAAAATATGATAATGCCCATTGGTGGTAAAGGTGTGATAATGTTATAGAACCAAACTGATGTTTGCTCACCTGGTACAGTAAAACCGCATATATGCACCAAGGTTTGCAGTGATAGAAGGAAAGGCTTTCATTGTACGGTGTCAAGCAAGAAAGACCAGGCGCTAAATTATCAAATCCTGACTTCCCTGATGGCTTGCAGGCAATGATTTTTAAAGGCAGAGGTAAATTTCAGGAAAGCAGAAGCTACAGGCAAAATCATAAATCAATATATGCAAGTTACACATTGGTTTAAGCTTAAAAGGGCAGGATATGTTGAGGCGGGGGTGGGGGGGTTGCAAGTGGTAGGTAGATTCTAAGATTTTCTGATTTGCAATTGTTAAGGAAGAGAGGCTTTGTTAAAAAATTTGGGGTCATAGAAAAATGTTAACTGGCTAGGGGGAGTGACTTTCTCCAAGCACCCCAGGAAGAAATTTAGAACAAAGGACCATATAGTTGAGTCTTCACTTCCTCCTTAGCTGGGGGCTGATCCATTCAGCTGATCTGAGTGCTGGCTGATCCTGTCAGTGGTTTCTCAGTGGGGTCTGAGGCTCAGAAAGAAACTCAGGGACATATGTTAAGACGTTACGTTTAGTTTCTATAAGGCAAACATCTCTTGAACTTTAACTTCCTTGGCTATTGTTTTAGGCTACTATTACCTTCTTGTTTAAGTTACTTATTTATTTCTGGGGCTAGCTAGGTACCTAGAATTTCTCTTGAAGGAACTTCAGAATTTTCCATTATTTCCATGCCTAGGGAGCACAGGCCTCTAAAAAGAGGATCCTTGCTCCATCTCAGTAAAACAACTTTCATTCACTGCTAGTAGAAGCGTAATTGGTAAAAACTTTTTGCAAAAAATTTATTGTCCATATGTATTCAAAAGCTTGAAATACTTATATCTTTTCCAATAGGACTTCTACTTCTAGGAAACTATTTCAAGGGAATAACTGGAAATGTATCCAAACCTTTCTATATGAAGATACTCTTGTTGAATCTGAGGGAAACAGTGTATCATAATAGAAAAGTTATGAGGTTTGATAACCCACTCAGGCAGCCTAGAGTTTGAATTCTGGAACTGCCATTTACTAGCTGGATGACTTCAGGCAAGTGACTAAATTTGTCTCACCTTTACCGTATTCATCAGTAAAATGGAGGCAATGCTTGTTTCCTAGAATTGTTTTACCTACTAAATGAGATGAAATATATAAAGCACTAGGAATGTAGTTGGCACACAGAAAATTTTAACTATTGCTTTTATTATACACATATGATGGGGAATATTGTGCATATATTAAAAATTATCCTCATGAAAAATTTTAAAACATGAAAGAATGCAAATGATAGTCTGTTAAATGAAAGTCAAAATATAAATGTGATCACATTTTTTCACAATAATTTAAAAAATATATAGAAAACATTGGAAAGGAAATATCTCTGGCTATGGCCAAGTGAGGAGGTTGACAAATCATCTCCCCATAAAAGCAACCATAAAGCTGGACAAATGGACAAAAAGTAATTTCACCATCCTTGAAATTGACCAAAAGCATCAACAAGTTGAGAAGTGCTAATGCATGAAAAGCTAAGGAGTTTGAGGCCTTCTTGTCTGGGGCTGCTCTGCCTTCCCCACCCTCACCTTTAGCTCAAGAATGCATGAAAGATGATCCAGTGGGGGTGAGCTGAATGCCAAGCCCCATCCCTACTCTGTCTCATTACAATCATGATGGAAGGCAAAGGGGAAGCAGGCATGTCACATGGTGAGAGAAAGAGCATAAAAGAGAGGAGAGCAGTGCCGGATTATTTTTTAACAAGCAGATCTCTTTGTAACTAACAGAGTGAAAACTCGTTACTTCAAGTATAGCACCAAGCCATTTATGAGAGATCTACCCCATGACCCTAACACCTCCCACCAGGCCCTACCTACAACATTGGGGATCACATTTCTTTTCTTTTTTCTTTCTTCCTTTTTTTTGAGACATGGTCTTCTCACTCTGTCACCCACTGGAGGGGGATCACATTTCAACATGAGATTTCTAGAGGATAAAGAGCCAAACTACATCAAAATGGCAATCTTGGTGGAAGGCAACCAACAAATATGTAATAAGAGTCCCAAGAGGGAAGAGTATAAAGACATAATGTCTGAAAATATCCCAAATTTGATGAAGACATGAATTTACAGATCCAAGGAGTTTAGAAAATCCCAGTTAGGATCAGCACACAGAGACCCAAAATATACACATTATGTATAGTCAAATGAAGGAGAGAGACAAAGAGAACATCACGAATGCAACAGGAGAAAAACAACTCATCACTTACAGGGGAGAATCAATATGGTTAACCACTGATTTTTCATCTGAAACAATGGAAGCCAGAAGGCAGTGGAATAACATATGCAAAATTCTGAAAGAAAAACACACATACACAAAAACTACCAACCGAAAACAAAGGCAGGGCTGGGTGCAGTGGCTCATGCCTGTAATCCCAGCACTTTGGGAGGTAGAGGTGGGTGGATCACCTGAGGTCAGGAGTTTGAGACCAGCCTGGCCAACATGATGCGACCCTGTATCTACTAAAAATACAAAAGTTACCTGGGCATGGCGGCATGCACCTGTAATCCCAGCTGCTCAAGAGGCTGAGGCAGGAGAATTCCTGAGGCAGGAGGTTATAGTGAGCCAAGATCGCACCACTGCATTCCAGCCTAGATGACAGAGTGAGACTTTCTCTCAATAAAAGAAACAAAAACAACAAAGGCAAAATAAAGACATCCCCAGATAAATGCTGAAAGAATTTGTTGCTAGGAAACATGCCTTGCAAGAAATACTAAAGGAAGTCTTTCAGCTTGAAAGGAAATGGCACCAGTTGCTAACTTGAATCCATAAGAAGAAATGAGGAATACTTGAAATGGTTATAACTTAATATAAAGGAGTTTAGAAGTAGATCTTTTTCATTTTTACTCTTAACTTCTTTAGAAGACATGATTGGATAAAGTATTAGCTATATTGTTGGGTTAACATATAGATTTAATTTGTATGATAATAGCATAAAAGAAGGAGGATAGAATGGAGCTATAGTGGAGCAAAGTTTCTGTATTTTACCAGAATTAAGTTAGTATTGATGTGAAATAGATTGTTATTAGTTAGGATGTATATTGTAATCCCTAAGTAACCACTAAGAAAATTGTGCATGTATACATACACATATGCACATATATATGTGTATGTCAATACATATTGTATATACATATATATTATGTGTACATCATATATATATATCTCAACAAAGGAATTAAATGGGATATCACAAATATTTATTTAACATAAGGTAGTTAAAGGAAGAACAGAACAACAAAAAACAGATGATATATAGAAAACAAATAGCATGGAAAATAAAAATCTAAGTATTTCAACAATAATATTATATGTAAGTGATCTAAACACACTGATAAAAGGATAGAAATTATTAAATTGGATTTACAAAAAAATCAAGATTCAACTATATACTGTTTAAAGTAGACACACACAAAAGGTTGAAGTAAAAAGGTACAAAAGATATACTATGGAAACAGAAAATGTAATAGCTGAGTAACTACAATAATACCAGACAAAATAGTTTTTAAGACTAGAAATACATATTACTGAAGACAGAATGGCCTGTCACAATGATTAAAGCATCAATTCATCAAGAAGACAGGACAATTATAAGTATATACACACTTAATAGTACAACACAATCACCTCATAATACTTGAAGCAAAACCCAACAGAATTGAAAGGAGAAATAGGCAATTTGGCAATAATATTTAGAAATTTTAGTATCCTACTCTCAATACTTGAAAAGACAACTGTATGGAAAATCTGGCCAGGTGCAGTGGCTCAAGCCTGTAATCCCAGGACTTTAGAAGGCTGAAATGAGAGGATTGCTTGAGCTCAGAAGTTGGAGACCAGCCTGGCAAAATGGCAAAACTCCGTCTCTACAAAAAATTAAAAAATTGGCTGGGTGTGTTGTTTGTGCATGCCTGTGGTCCCACTACTTGGGAGGCTGAGGTAGGTGGATCACTTGAGCCCAGCAGGCAATCAAGGCTGCAATGAGCTGTGATCATGCCACTGCACTCCAGCTTGGGTGACAAGAGTGAGACGCTGTCTCAAAACAACAACAACAAAAAAGAAAATCTATGGTAAGTATAAACTTACCATACAACCCAAAAAATCATTTCTAGGAATTTCTAAGAGAAAAGAAAACCTGTATTTACATGAAGACATATATGTGAATGTTTATTGCAGCATTATTTGTAATAGCTAAAAGCTCACAATAATACAAATGTCTGCAGATAGTGAATAAACAAAATGTGATAAATCTATACAAGGGAATACTATTTTGCAGTGAAAAGAGATTAACTACTAATGATGTAAAATCCCCAAATCACTGAATCATGCACTTTAAATGTGTACATTGTATATATGTGAATATCTCAATAAAGCTGTTTTTTTTTTTTTTTTTGAGATGGGGTCTCACTCTGTCACCCAGGCTAGAGTGCAGTGGTACTATCATAGCTCACTGCAGCCTTGAACTAGGCTCAAGTGATCACTGGGCTCAAGTGATCCTTTGCCTTAGCCTCCTGAGTAACTGGACTATAGGCATATGCCACCACATCCAGCTAATTAAAACAAAAAATTTTTTTTTTTGTAGAGACAGAGTCTCACTGTGTTGCCCAGGCTGGTATCAAACTCCTGGGCTCAAACAATCCTCCTGCCTCGGCTTCCCAAAGTGCTGGGATTACAGGTGTGAGTAACCATGCCCAGCCTGTTTTTTTAAAAAAGTAGTAAACTTGGGCCAGGTGTGGTGGCTCACACCTGTAATCCCAGCACTTTGGGAGGCCAAGGTGGGCAGATCATTGAGGCCAGGAGTTTGAGACAAGCCTGGGCAACATGGGGAGACCCTATCTTTACAAAAAATACAAAAATTAGCTGGGGTGGTGGCGTGTGCCTGTGTCCCAGCTACTCAGGAGGCTGAGGTGAGCTGATGGCTTGAGCCCAGAAGGTAGAGGTTGCAGTGAGCTGTGATTGTGCCACTGCACTCCAGTCTAGGTGACAGAGTGAGACTCTGTCTCAAATAAATAAATAGCTAAAATAAAAAATAAAAAATAATGAACCAACTGACACATGCTATAGCATGGATGAACCTCAAAAACATGCTAAGTGAAAGAAGGCAGATGCAAAAGACTATGTATTGTATGATACCACTTATATGAAATACTCTTATTATAGAACATACCCCAGAGATGTTAAAATTTGAGAAAGCTTATGTCTTTGAATCTATGAAATACAGTATTTATCACAGAGGTGGTAGGATTGTGAGTGATTTTTAGTATTTACAATTAATATTGTTGGGTTGTTTTCAAACAGCTTTATTGAGGTATAATTGATAAATAAACTGCATATATTTAAATTGTACGATATTAAAGTTTTGACATATCTGTACATCTGTGAAACTATCACCACAATCAAGATAATGAACATACACGCATTACCCCCCAAAGTTTTTTGTGTCTTCTATTATTCCTTTGCCCACCTCTGTCCACCCCTCTCCTCTCGCCTGGCCTCCTTTGGTCTGGTCCTTTTCATTCAACATAAATTATTTTGAGAATCATCCATATTCTTTAATTAAAAAATTGTTTATTTCAAAAAAGAATTTTTAGGGAAAAATTGTTGTAAAATCCTTTTCTGGTGATTTATCTATAGTTTGAATTTTTCCATACAAAGGTTTTGCTTTGAACTTTAAACTTGCCTTATCCTTCCAATTATAAATGATAGGTCAGTGGTAACTAAATAGATACTATTTCTTGTATAGAAGTGAATTTAATTTTAATTTTTTTTCTTTTTTTGAGACGGAGTCTCACTCTATTGCCCAGGCTGCTGTGCAGTGCACCATCTCAGGTCACTGCAACCTCCGCCTCCCGGGTTCAAGTAATTCTCCTGCCTCAGCCTTCCCAGTAGCTGGGATTACAGGTGCATGCCACCACACCTGGCTAATTTTTGTATTTTTAGTAGAGACAGCGTTTCACCATGTTGGGTAGGCTGGCCTTAAACTTCTGGTCTCAAATGATCCGCCTGCCTCGGCCCCCTAAAGTGCTGGGATTACAGGTGTGAGCCACTGCACCTGGCCGTTTTTTTTTTTTTTTTTTTTTTTGAGACAGAGTCTTGCTGTGTAGCCCAGGCTGGAATGCAGTGGTGCAGTCATGGCTCACTGTAGCCTTGACTGCTTGGGTTCAAGTGATTCTCCCACCTCAGCCTCCCCAGTAGCTAGGACCACAGGCATGTGCCACCATACCTCGCTGATTTTTTCTTTTTTTTTGAGACAGAATCTCGCTTTATCGCCCAAGCTGGAGAGCAGTGGCACGATCTTGGCTCACTGCAAGCTCCGCCTCCCAGGTTCACACCATTCTCCTGCCTCAGCCTCCTGAGTAGCTGGCACTATAGGCACCCGCCACCACGCCTGGCTAATTTTTTGTATTTTTAGTAGAGACGTGGTTTCACCGTGTTAGCCAGGATAGTCTCGATCTCCTGACCTCGTGATCCACCCGCCTCGGCCTCCCAAAGTGCTGGGATTACAGGCATGAGCCACCATGCCCGGCCCACCTCGCTGATTTTTTTGTTTTGTTTTTAGTAGAGATGAAGTCTCACTATTTTACCCAGGCTGGTCTTGAACTCCTGAGCTCACACAATCCTCCTGCCAAAGTGCTGGGATTACAGGTGTGAGCCACCATGTCTAGCCTAATTTGAAATTCTGTGTCAAAGATTAAAAGCATTCTGATTACAAGAGTTATGAGATGCGAGAATCAAGTCAGGTCGTAAGGTCTCCTCTAAATCCTTTAAATGCTAGAGTGGGCAACTAACTTTCTGTGGTGGTTTTACCTGTTCTAGAAGGAGGGAAATACAATGAAGTCTTTCAAGTCCCTTCTCTCTCTCTGATGTTAAATGTTGAAATTGTTTGGAAAACTAAATGGTTAAAAAAAAAACAAAAAAAAAAAACAAAAAAAAAACCGTGTATTTCTTTCAAGTTTGTCTCATGTATTGCTTTTTTTTGTTTGTTTTTTTGTTTTTTAGACCAAATGTTTATTGAGCTTCTTCCGGGATATTGGCCATCACTTGATTCATAATAATAAAATAGGAGGAATTAATTCTCTGCTGTCCAAACAGGCTGTTTCTAAGAATCTGAAAGAAGATAAACCAGTGAAAGAAAAGGATATAGATGGAAGGCCTAGGCCTGGGGATGTGGTAGGTTGTTGAGAAGGTGATGATTTTCCCTGTTAGATTACATTCCAGAGTTCACTGATTTCTCACTTGGTGACTTGTATCAATGTTAGTTTGCATTTTTTTTTAATTTTACTTTAAGTTGTGGGATACATGTGCAGAATGTGCAGGTTTGTTACATAGGTACACATGTACCATGGTGGTTTGCTGCACCTGTCAACCCGCCATCTAGGTTTTAAGCCCCGCATAGCATTAGGTATTTGTCCTTAATGCTCTTCCTTCCCCTTGGCCCTTACCCCCAACAGAACCTGGTTTGTGATGTTCTCCTCCCTGTGTCCATGTGTTTTCATGGTTCAACTCCCACTTATGAGTGAGAACATGCGGTATTTGGTTTTCTGTTCCTGTGTTAGTTGCTGAGAATGATGGTTTCCAGCTTCATCCATCCCTGCAAAAGACAAGAACTCATTCTTTTTTATGGCTGCAGTTAGTTTGCATTTTGATGCAGTGTAGAGAACATTGTTCTTGTCACTATGAAGACCATATAGGAATTCAATTTTTGAGGTGTGTTCATTTTCTTTCAGCAGGCACCTAGTATAAAATCTCAGAGCTCAGATACTCCTTTGGAAGGTGAACCCCCTCTAAGTCACAATCCTGAAGGACAGGTAATTGTGCATAAAGTTTGGAAAATTAAGTTTAAGTTAACCAGACCTTTATTAAGCAAGGCATTTTCAGTGGAAAATGCTCAGGCAGGATGTTAGTTATCATTCCATATTTGCCCATGACTAGTTGTCTATGACTTTGGGCAAATTTCTTTGTCTTGTTGAAACTCTGTAAAATGAACTGGTGCCAGGTTAATTTTAAGGTCCTTTCCAGCATTAACATATTATCTCTTTTGTTAATTCTACTATGTTAAACATTATAAGGGATGTAAAGATGCATCATCTGCAGCATTAATTCATCTGTCTTCAGGAAACTCAGCGTCTGGTAGGAGAAACAAACTGGTGCATAACTAACCATAGTATATAATTTTGATGAGTGCTGTAATAGAGGTACAAATAAAAGTTCTGTGTGGGCTCTGAGGAGACAAATATTAGGATGGGGAAGTCTAAGGGAAAGCTTCATGGAGGAGATGATATCCATACTAAGTAGTGAAAGATGAAGAGACCTGTTTGCCATAAGAAGATGGAGGGAGAGGCATTTCAGAACCAGGGAGCAGCTTGAGAGAGAACAACACAGAGAATTTGCAAGAGCAGAATTTAGGCTGTGTCAGTTAATTACAGTGTGTGGTATATAGAGAAATTAAAGGAGAGATTCTATAAAGAGTTAGGAAAGAAGAAAGAGGCTGAATCAGGTCATGGAAAGACTTGAAAGGCTTATTTAAAAGTTTGGACTTCATTGTGTAGCTGATGACAGATTCTTGAACCTCTTCTTGGAGATTCACATCAAAGGTTTTAAAGTCATAGAAATAAGACCTCATGTGTGTTTCAGGTCGGAATTCTTGCAAGGGTATGAAAACAAAGATTGAAGGTGGGGTAAGGGCTGCAGGCTTTTCTTGTAGTATAGATGAGTGTTGATGACAGTTTTATTTAGGGCAGGGGTTGTAGTAAAGAAAGTCAGAAACCTGGAGAGGCAAGGAGTTTGCAATTGGGAAGCTTTGGGGGTATTGATGAGAAAAGTTAAGGATAACTCGGGTTGCAAGCCTCACTTTCTGGAAGGATGACAACACCATTAAGAGAAAAATCAAGAAAGATTGACATTGGGGAAATAATAAATTCAATTTTGGACATGTATTTAGGATGCTGGCAAAAATCTGGGTAGAGCTGTCCAGCAGTTGGAGTTGGTAGATGGTAGTGAGGAGACTGTGAGTGGGAATGTAAGAAGGTTATGAAGAGAATTTTTCTGCAGGACCACCTGAAAGAAGGTTGCTGGAAGAAAGAAAGGCATTCATTTAAAACAGTTCCTGGGAAAGTATTGAGAACAAGTTAAACAGGGCTTCAGCCCTGTTACACTGTAGAAGCTTCCAAGAATAAAACTGAAAATCCTTTCCTCTAAGAGATAACCACTGTTGCTATATTTCTTTCCAGTTATTTTTCTATGTGAAAAGTATTTTAACAGTTGAGATCACAATGTATATGTAGTTATATATGCAGTTTTCTCACTTATTATATTGTAAGCATCATCTTATGTTACTAAATTTTTCATAAATATATTTTTTTCTGGAAATAATAAGAAAACAATGTCTTTACAGCAATATGTAGAAGCACGGACATACATTGTGTTGGAAATTCAGCTGGACAAAGCCTTGGTTCCAAAGCGAATGCCAGAGGAGCTAGCCAGAAGGTTTGTAGCTATGGTGCTTATACTAGTTTTGTACAATTTGGGTGTAAATAAGAGGAAGTCAGATTGTCCCCCCGATTGTAATTTCCCTTGGGCTCAGCAGGGGTTATCTGGTTTTTTTCTAGAGGAAGTTTTTGTTGTTGTTGTTATTGTTGTTACCTTATCACAAAAGCATTGCATGCTCATTATAAAAATTTTTAGGAAGCTGGGTGTGGTGGCTCATGCCTGTAATCCTAGCAGTTTGGGAGGCTGAGGTGTGGGGATTGCCTGAGCTCAGGAGTTTGAGACCAGCCTGGGCAACACGGTGAAACCCCGTTTCTCCTAAAATACAAAAAATTAGCCGGGCAAGGCAGCATGCATCTGTAATCTCAGCTACTCAGGAGGCTGAGGCAGGAGAATTGCCTGAACCTGGGAGGCGGAGGTTGCAGTGAGCCGAGATCGCACCACTGCACTCCGGCCTGGGAGACAGAGAAAGACTCTATCTCTAAAAAAATCAATAAAAAATTGTTAGGAAATACGGATGAACAAGAAAGTATATAAAAATACCCAAGGCCAGGTGTGGTAGCTCATTCATGTAACCCCAGCACTTTGAAAGGCCAAGGCAAGAGGATCACTTCGGCCCAGAGGTTTGAGACCAGCTTGGGCAACATAGTGAGACCCCGTCTCTATAAAAAATTTTAATAATTAAAATTTTTAAAAATTAAAAAATAAAAACTTCCAGATCTCTACTCACCTAGTGATAACTGCTTTTAACATCTTGGTGTTGTTATCCTTCTGGAGTTATTTTAAAGCCCCCTATATTACACATACACACATAAACACACACACGCATGTTACATATACATATATGTAATTTTAAAAAACTGTTTATATTGTACCATAGTTCTTTGCTTATGTGTTACTAGGAAACTGTGCATTCATCTGGGTTATTCAACTTGTTCGCGTACAATTGTTCATAGTATTCTAATACTCCTTTTTATCCCTCTAAAATTGGTAGTAATGTTTCCACTTTCATGTCTTCTCTCTTTTCTTAGTCAATCTTGCTAAAAGTTTGTCAATCTTGTTGATCTTTTTGAAAAACCAACTTTTAAAGCTTATTGATTTTCTCCATTAGTTTTCTATTCTCTAATTTGTTGTTACTCTAATCTTCATTTTTTCTTTTATTATGTCTTCTGCTAGCTTTGGGCATAGTGTGCCCCCCTTTTGCTAGTTCCTTAAAGTATACAGTTATGTTATTGATTTTGAGTTTTCTTCTTCTTTAGTGTATGTGTAGAGAACTATATATTTCCCTCTGAGCACTGCTTTCACTGCATTTCATAACTTTTTATTTGGTTTTTGTTTTCATTTGTCTAAAGGTTTTTTTTTTTCATTTCTCTTGTGATTTCTTCTTTGAACCATTGGTTGAATGTGTTGCTTAAATTTTCTTATTTCAGTTATTTAATATTCTTATTTTCTTAATTTTAAGTCTTCTGTTACTGAGTTTTAGTTTTATTTCATTGTGATCAGAAAATATGCTTCATATAATTTCAATCTTTTTTTTTTTTTTTTTTTTTTTTGAGACAGAGTTTCACTCTTGTTGCCCAAGCTGGAGTGCAATGGTGTGATCTTAGCTCATGGCAACCTCTGCCTCCTGGGTTCAAATGATTCTCCTGCCTCAGCCTCCTGAGTAGCTAGGATTACAGGCATGCGCCATCACACCTGGCTAATTTTGTATTTTTAATAGAGACGGGGTTTCTCCATGTTGGTCAGGCTGGTCTCGAACTCCCGACCTCAGGTGATCTGCCCGCTTCAGCCTCCCAAATTGATGGGATTACAGGCATGAGCCATCATGCTCAGCCATGATTTCAATCTTTTAAAATTTATTGATACTTGTTTTGTGGCCTGACATATGGTATACCCTGCAGAATGTTCTATGTGCACTTGAGAAGAATGTGTAATCTGTTGTTATTGGGTGGAATGTTCTATATATGTCTGTTAGGTCTAATTGGTTTATAGGGTTGTTCAAATCCTTTCTTTCTTTCTTTCTTTTTTTAGATAGAGTCTCGCTCTGTCACCCAGGCTGGAGTGCAGTGGCATGATCTTGGCTCACTGCAACCTCTGCCTGCTGGGTTCAAGCAATTCTCCTGCCTCAGCCTCCTAAGTAGCTGGGACTATAGGAGCACACTGCCACGCCCAGCATTTTTTTTTTTTTTTTTTTTTGTATTTTAGTAGAGATGGAGTTTCACTGTGTTGCCCAGGCTGGTCTCGAACTCCTGAGCTCAGGCAATCTGCCCACCTCAGCCTCCCAAAGTGCTAGGATTACAGGCATGAACCACCATGCCTGGCCCAAATCCTTAATTTTTTTATTAATCTCCTGTCTGGTTGTTTTATCCATTATTGAAAGTAGAGTATTGAAGTCTCTATTATTGTAGGACTATCAGTTTCTCCCTTCAATTCTGCCAGTTTTTGCTTTATAAATTTTGGGGTTCTGTTGTATATGTTTATAAATGTTGTATGGGGTTCTGTTGTATATGTTTATAAATGTTGTATTTTATTGCTGTATTGAACCTTTTATCAATATTTAATGTCCTTATTTGTCTCTTGTACCCTCTCTTTATTGAAGTTTATTTTGTCTGACAATATAGCCATCTCAGCTCTTTTTTACTATTTGTATGGAATATCTGATTTTATCCTACCTTTGACTTCCTTCTGTCCTTATATCTAAAGGGAGTATCTTGTAGACAGCAGATAGATGGATTCTGTGTGAGTTTTTCTAATCTAATCTGCCAGTGTCTGCTTTTTAATAGGAAAGTTTAATCCATTTACATTTAATGTGATTACTGATAGAAAAGGATTTACTTCTGCCATTTATCTGTTTGTTTTCTACATGTCTTATTTGTTTGTTCTTCAGTTCCTTTATTGCTGCCTTTTTATATTTAGTTGATTTTTTGCAGTATACCATTTGGATTTCCCTCTTCTTTCCTTTTCTGTATATTTTTTTAGTTGTTGTCTTAGTAATTAACTTGGAGACAACAATTAGCATCTTAAACCTGTAACAGCTTTGTTTGAATACAAACTTAATTTTAGTACTGTACACTCTGCTCCTATACATCTCCATCCCTCCCGTTACCTTGTTACTGTCACAGATTACATATTTATCTATTGTGTGCCTGTTAACATAGACTTATCATTATTATTTTATGCATTTGTCATCAAAAAAAGAAGAGAAAGAGGAGTTACAAGTTGAAAGTACAATAATACTGGCTTTCATATTTACCTTTACTAGTGTTCTTTATTCCTTCATCTGGCTTCAAGTTACTGACTAGTGTCCTGTCATTTCAGCCTGAAGGACTCCCTTTAGCATTCCTTATGAGGTAGGTCCTATTATCAAACTGTCTTAATTTTGTTTATCTGGGATTGTCTTAATGTCTTCTTCACTTTTGAAGGATAATTTACTGGATATAGAATTCTTTTACCTTTTTTTTCTGTAATTTTTGTAGAGACATAGTCTCACTATGTTTCCCAGGCTGGTCTCAATCTCTTGGCCTCAAGTGGTCATCCCTCCTCAGCCTCCCAAAGTGCTGGGATTATAGGCATGAGACACCTGGATGTAGAATTCTTAGTTGTCAATTTTTTTTCTTTCAGACTTTAAATATGTCATCTCAGTGACTTCTGGCCTCCGTCGTTTTGATAAGAAATCAGCTGTTAATCTTATTGAGGATCACTTGTATGTGACAAGTCACACCGCTGTTGCTGTTTTTGATATTTTTTCTTTGTCTTTGTGTTTTGACAATTTGACTATGGTGTGTTTTAGTGTGGACATATGAGTTTTTCCTGCTTGGAGTTTATTAAGTTTCTTGGATGTGTTGATTCATATCTTTCACCAAATTTGGGAAGTTTTGGGCCATTATTTCTTCAAAATTCTTTCTTCCCCCTTTCTTCTCTAGAAAGGGGGAAATTTCTTCCAGAACTTCCATAATGTGTATACTGGTCAGCTTGTTGGCATCCTATAGGTCTTAAATTCTGTTCACTTTTCTTCATTCTTTTTTCTTTCTGTTCCTCAGACTGAATTATTTTAATCGTTCCATCTTCAGTTTTGCCGATTCTTTCTTCTGCCTGATCAAATCTGCTGTTGAACCCTTTAGTGAATTTTTTATTCCAAATACTGTACTTTTAAGCTCCAAACTTCTTGCTTTTTTAAAAAATAATTTCTATTTCTACTGATACTCTAATTTTGTTCATACATTGCTTTCCTTTTTTCTCTTTGTTTTGTCCGTGGCTTCCTTGAGCTCTTTGAGTGTGTATAGGAAAGTTGATTTAATGTGCTTGTAAGTTGATTTAATGTACTTGAAAGTTGATTTAATGTAGTAAGTTTGATGCCTGGGCTTCTTTAGGGAGAATTTCTATATTTTTTTCTTTGAAAGAGTCATACTTTTATTTATTTGTACTATTTGTATTTTATCATTGTTGAAAACTGGACATGTGGATACTATCATGTGGGAATTTTGGAAATCAAACTTTTCCCTTCGCTACGTTTAGCTGCTGTTTATTGTTGAAGGTGTAACTTGTGTTCAGCCAGTGTTTTGACAGATATCCTTGAATGCCAGGATCTAAATACAAACAAAAACAAAACAAAAAATCTTTTCTGCCAATCTTTACAGATGGCTCTGTGCTGAGGCATTCTTTTAACATTTAAGCAGGCCATTTATATTTCTGCCTCAGCCTTTACTTCCTGCTTATACTGAACCTGTAGATCAATCAGTAGTGAAAGCATAGGGTCTTCTCTGGTCAACTTTAAGCATACATCCTGTCCTGGGCATACATGTGGCTATCTGAATTTCCCAGTACACACAAGTACTTTTGAATGCTCTAATTTCCAAAGAAACTCTCCAGCTTTTTTCTCAGGCTTTAGGTGGTCTATTGTATGTCTCAACCATAATGCTTTGCCCCAAACAGCTTTGGGGATTTGATAACCTTACAATGTTTTTGAACAATACTTTTCCGCCTTGTGTAGGTTTCAGTGCTTTTCCACACTGAGTAGGAGAAACAGAGATGAGTGCCTTGCACCAGACTCTCAGGCAGTCCCAGACAAGCTAGAACAAATACAGTAATTTGAGAATAAGGTCTGCTCTGCTCCCTCCAGAATCAGGGACTAGTGTGCCACACTAGAAATCCAGGCTGCCACCATTGAGACTGCTGCTGAGCTGGGGATGCAGTGTGCAGTGGAGCAAGAGCAAGTAAAAATGCCACAAAGCTTTCCTGCCGATTTAGAATCGCCTTTTTCTGGATTCAGCATTCTCTTCGTTACTGTAAACCATTTTTTCCCAACATTCTAACAAGTTGGTTCTGACAGTTTCAGTTTCTGGTGTTTTTCTTTTTTAAGTTTATCTGGCGGGATGGGAGTTTAGAGTTACCTGCTCTGTCGTTTTGCTGACATCTAGACTTTACCTCTTGATGTGAACAGCATTATACTCAAAGAAAGATGAAAGGAAATAGCAGCTTCTACCTTGGAGACTATTTATTACATGTATTTTTAAGACTTTAGATAAATATCCCCAAATTGCCTTCCAAAAAATTTACAGTTCTGTAAGTGATATATGAGACTACTGTTTCTTCACATATTCACCATCACAATACTTTTTTATTTTTGCTATTTTGATGGGGAGAAAAGTTCTCATTTTAATTTTAATCCACATTGTAAATTGTGTAGTGAAACATTTTTACACATACTTATTAATAATTTGGAAGTTTCTTTTGAGAATTACCTGCTTATAATGGCACATTCATCTTTTATACCTGAGAGTTCTTGAGTTTTTAAAAACTTTGCATTTAGTCCCCTTCCAAAAATAATCTAATAATATTTACCATAAATGGGCCGGGTGCAGTGGCTCACGCCTGTAATCCCAGCCCTTTGAGAGGCTGAGGTAGGTGAATCACCTGAGGTCAGGAGTTTGACACCAGCCTGGCCAATGTGGGGAAACCCTGCCTCTACTAAAAATATAAAAATTAGCCGGCTGTGGTGGCAGGTGCCTGTAGTCCCAGCTACTTGGGAGGCTGAGGCAGGAGAATTGCTTGAACCCAGGAAGCGGAGGTTGCAGTGAGCTGAGATCATGCCATTGCACTCCAGCCTGGATGACAAGAGCAAAAAACTCCGTCTCAAAAAAAAAAAAAAATTTACCATAAATGACATACAAAATAAAAGTGATAATCTAGAAATAGTCAAAAACTCAAAACGATGGAAAAGGAAGGCTGCATTAAATAGAGCTCTCATAAATAAGCATCAAATCTGAGCTGTCCAACAAAAAGGGAAGCCCTATAAGTTATATAATTTTAATCATAAAGAAAGAAGCACATTAGTCACAAAAGAGACCACATTTATTCCTGGCATTAAATTCTAAAACAGATTTGTCATTTGGGCTCTTACATAGGGGAATATAGAGTGACAGTATAACAGTATCCTTAATGACAGTTTTACAACAAATACAGAAGCAATTTTTATGACTTTTATATCCTGAAACTTTTTATCCACTTATAGTATATAAAGTACTCTATATAGTACTTTAAAAACTGTGGTTTATCAATATTTAAATGTTTTTGGACTTTTTTGTGAGAAACAGTTATTAGCAATAAGTTTTTTTTTGGAAGGCATTTCTTCTCCAAGCTAGGCCAAGTGATAAAATTATAGAGCAAAAGCTAATTAGAATGGCAACAATAGGCCGGGTGTGGTGGCTCATGCCTGTGATCCCAGCACTTTGGGAGGCCAAGGCAGGTGGATCATGAGGTCAAAAGATCGAGACCATCCTGGCTAACACAGTGAAACACTGTCTCTACTAAAAATACAAAAAAATTAGCCAGGCCTAGTGGCAGGCGCCTGTAGTCCCAGCTACTCAGGAGGCTGAGGCAGGAGAATGGTGTGAACCCAGGAGGCAGAGCTTGCAGTTAGCCAAGGTTGTGCCACTGCACTCCAGCCTGGGCAACAGAGCGAGACTCCATCTCAAAAAAAAAAAAAAAAAGAATGGCAACAATAGAAAATTGTACTTAGGCTGGGTATGGTGGTTCACACCTGTAATCCTAGCACTTTGGGAGGCTGAGGCAGGAAGATTGCTTGACCTCAGAAGTTTGTGACCAGCCTGGGCAACATAGCAAGACCTCATCTCTATTAAAAATAAAAAAATTAGTTGGGTGTGGTAGTGCATACCTGTAGTCCGAGCTACCCGGTGGTGGGGGGCGGTGGGGGTGCTGAGGCAGGAGGATTGCTTGAGCCTGGAGATCCAGGCTGCAGTGAGCTGTGATCATGCCACTGTACTCCAGCCTGGCAACACAGCGAGACCCTGTCTCAAAAAAAAAAAAAAAAAAAAAAAGGCCGGGCACGGTGGCTCAAGCCTGTAATCCCAGCACTTTGGGAGGCCGAGGCGGGTGGATCACGAGGTCAGGAGATCGAGACCATCCTGGCTAACACGGTGAAACCCCGTCTCTACTAAAAATACAAAAAATTAGCCGGGCGTGTTGGCAGGCGCCTGTAGTCCCAGCTACTCGGGAGGCTGAGGCAGGAGAATGGCGTGAACCCGGGAGGCGGAGCTTGCAGTGAGCCGAGATCGCGCCACTGCACTCCAGCCTGGGGGACAGAGCAAGACTCCGTCTCAAAAAAAAAAAAGAAAAGAAAAGAAAAGAAAAAATTATAGTCAATACTTATAAAAGATTATTTGCCTTTGGTTGCAGGCTGAGCCTGAGGCATGTGTATACCAAACTGCTAAATCTATGTCACTGTATAAGAATATACCTAAATTTAAAGCAGTCTTCAACATATGAAAAGAAACTAAACTATTTCTGTAATAAAAGAAATGCAAATTAAAACTATGCTGAAGTACCTTTTTTAATTGCTGAAATAAAAAAAGCTTGATAACTTATTGTGTTGTTGTTGAGGATGTTTGGAAACAGGTCCTCTCATATAAGCTGGTGCGAGCATAAACTGGGTAAAATTCCAGTGGAGGGCAATTTGGTAATGCTATCTAAATACAAATTCATGGATCTTTTAACTCTTTGATCAGGTAACTCCCTTCCAATAACTTGCCTTCAGATAAATGTTATCAAGCTCATCAATGACCACCACATTGTTAAATCCAGTGGTCTGTTCTTGCAGTCATTTTGACCTGTCATCAGCATTTAACTACTCAACCCTCCTTGAGGAGCTTTCTTCACTTGGTTGTAAGGACACTATACTCTCCTGGCTTTGTTCCTCCCTCCCTGGCCTTCTTTATCTCTCCAGCATCTAAATGTTGGACTCCCCCAGAGCTCAGTGCTTGAACACCTTTTCTATCTATACTTATTTCCTTGGTTTCTATCTAGTCTCGTGGCTCTAAATACCATCTATACACTGATGGCTCCCACATTTATATTTCAAGCTGAACCTCTCCTAATTCTCACATACTCTGGTCAGAGCCATAGTAGTCCCTCATCTGGGACTTACATGTAACATGTAAGATATACTTAGATGTAAGTTTCCTCACGTCTACCATTCTACCCTTCAGTTTCTTCTTTTTCATTTTCTTTCTTTTTTTTTTTGAGACGGAGTCTCGCTCTGTCACCCAGGCTGGAGTGCAGTGGCGCGATCTCGGCTCACTGCAAGCTCTGCCTCCCGGGTTCACGCCATTCTCCTGCCTCAGCCTCTCCAAGTAGCTGGGACTACAGGCGCCCGCCACCACGTCCGGCTAATTTTTTGTGTTTTTAGTAGAGACGGGGTTTCACCGTGGTCTCGATCTCCTGACCTCGTGATCCGCCCGCCTCGGCCTCCCAAAGTGCTGGGATTACAAGCGTGAGCCACCGCGCCCGGCCCTTTTTTATTTTCTAATGATAGCTTTATCGAGATATTATTCACATACCATAGACTTCTCTACCACCATCACCTTTTCTTTCATTTTGTTCACCCATTTAAAGTATCCAATTCTGATCCCTTTGTAATTCATAAGCGTGATGATTGGGTGTTCATGCTCATGCATGAGCTGTGCCTCCCTCAAGTCTTGTTGTGACATCATCATATTACCTGTCTGATGTGAACTTAGAAAAATAAAAATAAAATAAAGTGTACAATTCAGTGGCTTTTAGTATACTCACAGAATTGTGTAGCCATTCCATAATCAACTTTATAAATACTATCATTACCCCAAAAGTTGAAATCCCATGTACATTAGCAGTCATTCTCCTTTTCCTCTCAACCATTGTGCCAACTCCACCACCCTGAACCCCCAAGCCTAAGCAGCCATTTATCTACTTTTT
Source organism: Hylobates moloch (assembly GCF_009828535.3). NCBI lineage: Eukaryota > Metazoa > Chordata > Mammalia > Primates > Hylobatidae > Hylobates > Hylobates moloch. The sequence goes on along the minus strand of NW_026652278.1, from coordinate 67,913,378 downwards.
TTCTCTATAGATTTGCCAACTCTGGAATCATACAGTATGTGGTGACTGGCTTCTTTCATTTAATCTAATGTTGTTAAGGTTTATTCATATTGTGGCATATATCAATACTTAATTTCTTTATTACCAAATAATATTTCATTGTCAAAACAGGAGCAAAAGACAGAGAGAACAGGGAGGGAGTTGGGGGAGGTGCCACACATTTTTAAATGACCAGATCTTGCAAGCACTTACTCACTATCATGAAGACAGCACCAAGCCATGAGGCATCCACCTCCATGACCTGACACTTCCCACCAGGCCCCGCTTCCAACACTGGGGATTATAATTCAACATGAGATTTGGATGGGGACAAATATCCAAACTATGTCAGTTGCTTCCTCACTTCCCTCAGGTCTTTACTCAAACGTTATCATCTCAGTGAGGCCTTCCTGGTGAAATATGCTCCTGCATTCCACCACCCTCAACCCCCCAGTAGAGTCTGTCTGCCTTCCTGCATTATTTTTCCCTATGGGACATATTACTAGCATATTTATCTTGTTTGTTTATCTTATTTATTGTCTTTCTTTCCCTACTAGAATGTAAGCTCCATGGGGGTAAGAATTTTTGTCTATTTTGTTTAATGCTCTATTCCCAAACCTAGAAAACTACCTGATGGACAATAAGCACTCAGTATCTATTTTTATTTTTTTATTTTTGGGGAGATAGAGTCTTGCCCTGTGGCCCAGGCTGGAATGCAGTGGTGCGATCTCAGCTCACTGCAACCTCTGCCTCCCAGGTTCAAGAAATTCACATGTCGCAGCCTCCTGAGTAGCTGGAACTACAGGCACACACCACCACATCCAGCTAATTTTTTTCATTTTAGTAGAGGCAGGATTTCATTATGTTTCCCAGCCTGGTCTCGAACTCCTAAGCTCAGGCAATCCACCCGCCTCGGCCTCTCAAAGTGCTAGGATTATAGGCATGAGCCACCATGCCTGGCCTCTCAGCATCTATTTTGAATGAATGAATAACATTGTCTCTGGAGAGGAAACTAGGAGGCTGGGCAATAAGGTTGGAAGGAGATATTTTGCTATACAGTTTCATACCTTCTAAATTTTGAATAATATAAATAGATTACCTATTTACATAAATAGAATTAAAATTAGTAATTATGAAGAGGTATATCATTACATAGGACCTAGTAAGAAAAATAGATTTTGTGAGTTTGATTGTGGACTTCAAGGTAGTATAATATATTTAGCAAGAACCTGAAACTAAAAGGGGGAAGAGCTATAACTTAATTCCTTCCAGGTTCTTGTAAGGGCTTCTGAAAATAGAAGATAGAGGTTTTGACATAAGTAGTTTGACATTGACAAAATGTGTTTTTTTCCTCACCTTAAGGTTTGGTAGCATTATTGTAATTTAATGCAGTCCTATAAATTATTTCAAGAGTACACTTTTATTGTAGACGGGGAGGAAAGAAGAGGTTTTGCTTGCCTATTCCACTCTGCTTTCCAAATCATTGTTTTCAGAGATGCTACTGAGTGCCTCTAAAATGTTGACACCCATTTCTTTCCAAAACCCCAGTCAAACAGCCCTTGTATACCACAAGTTTTTAAATATGTAAGGGTAAAGCCAGGGCTCAAATTAACCAAAAATACAACTTAGATACTCCCTGAGTAGCTGCTTCCTGACCTCCCTTCTGTATGATCCATAGCCATATACTTTGCTGTGGTTCACATCTAGGATTTTACATGAGAGAATAGCACAGTGCTCAAGTGCAGTGGGGGAACAGACCTCAGATCTCCCCCACCCGGACACTTTGAGGTTAAGATATAAGAAAATATACATCTGTAGATAATAAAATGTTTTTTTGTTTTTTATTTTTATTCTTTCCTGATACAGGGTCAAGGAAATGATTCCTCCAAGGCCTCCTCTTACCCGTCGGACAGGAGGAGCTCAGAAGGCAAGTGCCAAAGCCAAGATGAAACGATAAGTAATAAGATATTGAGTGCATGCACTTGATAATCGCATGGACTCTTTAGTATGTCTTCCAGAAGGGGTGAAAATTTGTTTGAAGCTTTATGTATTTTCATTGCTGGTTCCATTTGTGATCAACGGCATATAGCATACAGTGTTTAATCTTTGGCTGATGGTCTCTCAGCTGGGAAGAAAAGGGCATTTTACATTTAAAGTATTACTGGGTGTGGTGACACGCACCTGTAGTCTCAGCTACTAGGGAGGCTGAGGCAGGAGGGTCGCTTGAGGTCAGGAGTTCAAGGGAGGAGTGAGCCATGATCATACCGCTGCACTCCAGCCTGGGCGACAGAGACCTTGTCTCTAAAACAAACAAATCCAAACAAACAAGTAAAGTATCATGGAACATAAAACCAAATCCAGTTTTAGACTTCCAATCCATGCTCTTGACCTCTCTGAGGTGTCTACCAGATGTTTTGTATTTTCTTAGGCAGTGAGTGACTACCACATACAGATCAAGAATATTTCTAGAGCCATTCTAGATGAGTACTACAGAATGTTTGGAAAACAGGTGGCCAAACTGGAGAGTGATATGGATAGTGAAACCTTGGAGGAGCAGAAGTGCCAACTCAGCTATGAACTTAATTGCTCTGGAAAATACTTTGCTTTCAAAGAACAACTCAAGGTAAAACATTCACTTGTTTAATTACTCCATGGGTTTTTATGGAGCAAGTTCTCCACATACCCAGATCACATTTTCTCCTCTGATTATGTTCAGCTATACTCTTACCTTTCTTGGTTGGGGCAAAGAGCTAAGTTCTCTATGATAGAGTGTCAGGAGAAGCTCCATTCCTTCAGTCTTGGAATAAATTATTACATATATTCTGAATGGGAGCTTTTAAGAAACTAATTATTCACTTGAGGCTGGGCCAGATTTTGTACCAGATTTCATTGTCACTATAGGAGGCAGAAACTCTGTCTGGTACTGACTCCATAATTAATTCTTCTTGCCTCTCATTCAAATCTCTCCAAAAAAATTAATTTTAGTTTTAAAATTGAAGACGAAACAGTTATCAGAAAGGAGGCCTTAACCATTAGGACTAGAGTAGCATGTCTTGAGTTAGGATACATTTAATTACTGGCATTACATTTTACTTTTTAAAATTCAGAATGTATAAACAAAAACAAAAAACCCCAAATCTTTCCCTAATCTATAGAATCACTAAAATTTGAGAAATAGTTAACTTAATAATCATTTCTTGAATAATAATGGCTAACATTTATTGCATGTTTGCTGTTTTCCAGGCCAATTTATCAATGCTTCATATTTTACTAATTTAATCCTTATAACAATCCTATAAAGTAGGTGTTGCTCATTTTATAGATGGGAAAATGAAATATTAGTTGGCTAAGGAATTTGTCCAAAGTCACGGAGATAGTAAAGATCAATGTTGGGATTTAAATTCAGGCAGTCTGGATCCAGAACTCACATTCTTAACTGCTACACTACACTGCCTTTGTACACACATTTACTATGTGTCCTGTACTGTACTAAACAGATATAAAGAAAGAACACAGAAGTCATAGAGTGAAAAACAATGAATATTCATGGAAGCAAGAGGGTATTCTCAGCAGGTGGTGTAGTCATGTCTCAGTTTGACTCTTGGTTCCACATTTACTAGTTGGGTGACCTTGAAACGTGACTTTATCTCTCTGTGCCTCAGTTTCTTTACCTAACAACAGGGATGAGGTTAATATTATCACATAGGGTCATTATGAGAATTAAATAATATAATGCATGGATTATAAAACCTGGCAATAATGTTACCTTAGTGGGGAAAAAAGGAGAAGCTGTCCTGGCTATAGCAACGTGCTATGTTTATATTTGTACAGCATTTTAAGCTTCTATGCTTGTTATCTCTCTTTGGCTTCTCAATCATCTTCTAAAGTAAAATAATAATACCAGAACTACATATCCTCTTAACAAATGAGGAAGCTGAGGTACCAAAGTGTAAAATAATTTATGAAGTTGTACAGTGGCAGCATTAGAACCAGAATTCCATTCTCTGGATTCTCAGCCCAGCCCTTTCTCCCTTTCCCCTTTGAACCATATGGCCACCATGAGAGACATAATGCCTAAACCTAATGCTCAGATTTTCTTCAGCTTTATGATTTTCTTCATGTAGTATGAGCTCTGTGTTGCTTCAATTAGTGATGATGGTGACGTTAAGGAAAGAAGAAATCATACAGAGTATGCTGATTGGGGGAAATTTGGAGAGCCGATAGTCTACCACCCACCAAGGGAGAAATCAATTGCCTTCTGAAATTTTGATCAGCTTTAGACCAGAAAGCCCTAGAGAGACCCATGCTCTCAGCATGGTGCTGGACTGTATTATCAGATGGGTGATCTGTGTGTCTTGCAGCATGCTGTGGTAAAGATTGTGAGAGATAAATACTTGAAGACAACATCATTTGAAAGCCAGGAGGAACTGCAGACATTTATCAGTGAGCTCTATGTGTTCTTAGTAGATCAGATGCATGTAGCCCTAAACCAGGTACGTGTCAAGAACTGAGAGCACTTTCTTTTCTCTGTAGAGCATCAGAGTCTTCTATGAATGATTCCTTCCTTTGTTTATTCAACAAATATTTATTGAAGTGTCTGCTCTGTGCTAGGCACTGAAAACACAAAGATGAGTAAGAAACTGCCTAAACCTAATTAGTTTAAGACTAATTTTGGAAAAAAACAAGGAGATATGCTCTTTCAATTTCCTAGAAAAATAAATTTCACAACTTTAAAAAATGTAATGGAATTGTCAAAAATAGATAAAATAGGTTGCATAAATTATGAAATGAAAATTATCATTCTATTTATTCTGTGAACAGGTACAATTCTTGATTTTTTATTGAAGATCATAAAAGCAGAGAAAAACTGAGTTTTCAGATATTATACCCAAATGACAGTGACACTTCAAACATGCCTTTTCTGTTTGACTGGTGGTCTGCTGTCCCACCCACTTTTCTGTTTATATTTGTAAGTCTTGCATCTTGCCTTCATTTGCTTATTTTTGTTTGTATTCAGGGGTAGTTTATTTGAAACCAGTGACAAAGTCAGTCTTTTTGTCCCCTGGTAGTGTCTAACCATCTATGCCTCCTCAAATTCTTTATTTGCCTTTCCCTTCCTTGTTTTTCTTCTCTACCACCATCACCTCTTGTTTCACTTTGTTCTGTCTTCCTGGAGGAGGTAGGACAGGAGTGTCCAGCATCAAAGGATTAAGAGAACAGTCCTGCCTTGGGCATGGATGATTTGATTTGAAAAGCAATTGAGAGTGGAGCATGAGAAAAAGAAGTTTTGACTTTTTCCTCACTAGTAGTTGGGAGCAATACACTGAATTATTTTACACTGAGGTATAATATGATCAGGTTTACATTTGCTAAAACACTCTGATAGCACTATGGAGGATGAGTTAGAGGTGACAAAACTGTGATGTTAGTTGATTATTGCATAATGAGGAAAAAGTTTAAGTTTCAATGGGCAATTGATACCATTCAATACTTCTTGGTTGATACTAAAAAGAAAAGAAAAACATTAACCAGGACATGGAATGTAATTATGAGTAAATTTGGTGGGAGGCAGATGGTACTGAATTCGCTTTTGAACATAGGCTCTAGTGGGGTTTTGCCCAAGATAGAGATCTGAGCTAGAGATGAGATTTGGAGAGCCATGATATATGGATGCTATGGTCATAGATGAGCTGCCTGAGAAAAACAAGAGAGAAGAGAGCTGGCAGTAGAACCCTAGGAAATACCAACATTTAAGGAATGAATGAAAAAATTGAAAGAGACAAGTGGGATTGTTAAAGAGGCAAAGAGCCAGAGACAATGGTGTCACAGAAGCCAAAGGAAAAGAATTTTAAGGAAAAGTGGTCAACATTGTTAAATACTCCTAGGAATTCAAGAAAAACAAATCTGAAGTCTTCACTGGATTTGACAATAAGGAAGTTATTGTTAACCTTTACATAGCAATATTATTGGGCTAATGGGAGGATTCAAATTATGATGAATTGAGGAGTAAATGAGCAATCAAGAAACAGATGAATATAAATTCAAGTTGGATGATGAAGGAAAAACTGGAAAAGTAGTAGCTAGAAGTTATAGGGATTTTCTTCCCTCCCTTCCTCCCTCCCTTCCTTCCTTCATTTCTTTCTTTCTCTTTCTCTCTCTCTCTTTCCCTTTCTCTTTTTCTTTCTTTCTCGCCCAGGCTGGAGTGCAGCAGTGCAATCGTGGCTCACTATAGCCTCAACTTCCCAGGCTCAAGCAATCCTGCCACCTCAGCCTCTCAAGTAGCTGGGACTACAGGTGCACACCACGCCTAGCTAATTTGTGTATGTTTTTGTAGAGATGGGGTTTCACCATATTGCCCAGGCTGGTCTCGAACTCTCGGACTCAAGCGATCCACCAGCCATGGCCTTCCAAAGTGCTGGGATTACAGGCATGAGCCACCCGCTCCTGGCCTGGGATTTTCTTTTTAAGATGAAAAAGACTTGAGCACATCCACAGGTTTGGGAAAAAGTCAGCAGAGTGGGAGAAGCTGAAAATTGGGGAAAGAGAGGGGATAATTGATGGCAGGCTCAGGGTATACACCTGGGAAAGGACCAAGAATTTAAATGGAAGGATTAACTTTGAAACAGTGAAGGCTGCAATACCTCTATCTCTGAGGCTGAAAAGAAAGCGATACAATAGATCCAGAAATAAATAATTTAGCTAGGGAGTATAATAGTTGAGGGATTTCTTACTTAATGATATCTATTATCTCTGTGAAGTAAGGTCTTTACTGAAAGTGAAGGGGATGAGGATTGAAAGAAAAACTTGAAGAAAGAGAAGAAAACTTAGATACTGCAAAGCATTATGGAATATGCTGCTAAGCAAAGACAAATACATAGATTACTAAGGGTATTAAAGGTCTCCAGCTAAGACTGAATGCCGCAAGAGTTTGTGGCAGCTTAGATACCAATCTCTGTGTCTATGCAGTTTTCCTTAGGACCAGTTAGCTGCTCTTGTCTTAGAATGAAGAAGTCAGATTGTACTATTGTTTTAATTTGAGAATTTTCAGGACAAATGCAGGAGAAGGACAAGGATGCCTGAGATGAAAGTATGCTGGTGAGAGAGTAGCCTGAGTGAGTAATCATGAGGTTCAGACTGATCCATTTGGGAAGTGATGGGCTTATTGGAACTGAAGGAAATAAAGTCAGCAGTTTTCAGTGGGCTAAGTAACAAATAGGTGGAAGACAAGACATGGAGTGTTGGTTCTGGGAGTGGGATATTAGAGTATTCTGTTTTGGGTGTAGAAGTGCATTGCTACAGGGATTTGGGGTAAGATAATCAAAACTAAAAAGAACAGGACAAAAGCATTAATTAATGATCAGAAACTCTCTTTGGCCTATCTCAAATTTGGCTTTACTGTCCACATTTCTTAGCAATTATCCTTATTAAAATCACTAATATTATTTTGACTTCTAATTAATGAATTTTGTGGACTCTTTCTTGACCATAGCTTCTGACTCAGGAGATTCCTAATTACACCAGACCTGCTCTCCCAATCTGTGTGTATAGGATATATTCTTTTTCTGGTTTTCCTCCTACCTTTTTGTTTCCTTTGAAGGATCTATCAGTCCATATTTCCTACTAAAACTATAGATTTGGCTTCTAAAGGTTTACCCTTAATCTCCTGTTTTCTTCACATTTAAAGACCCTAGCGAGGGCTTGCCAACCTTTTTCATGTCATGACACAAAAAAATGATAATATTTGTCATATACACTAGAGAAAATGAAGGAAGCTATTTGAGGTCAGAGGTGACCTGCATAGGGACTATGAATGCCCTGAGGGTTGAGGCAGTTATTTCTGCCCTAAGCAATTTTTACTTACTTCCATGAGCTCAGACTGTTGGTATTTAGTTACCTGAGCTTCTCTTTCACCCTTGACATTTCTTTCCTGGTTCACTCTTATTCTTTTACTTTTTTGGCAAGACTGTCATTATAGACATCAGTCAGTAACATTTTAGACGTCATGACTGGATCTCACATCGGATTTATGCTCATGAAACCTCTCTACTTGTAATTGTTTCATTTTTGTCTACCTAACATCTTGACATTGACAAGACCATGCCAGATGATGTCCAAGGCACTGTTGCAACCATTTATAAAAGCAGTGAACAGCTTCAACTCTTTGCATTTGAAGCAGAAGTCAATGAGAACTTTGAGATGGCAGCAGCATATTATAAAGAGGTAGTTAAACATCTTCCCAGTGATTGTTACTATTATTTGTGAAATATGGGCATGATAAATAGTCATTTTTGATTGTTTAAAATCCAACTTGATTGGTGAAAGGGTAGACACATAGAACGATAAACTACAGTCCAAAAATAGGTTCCTACAAATAAGGTCATTCAATTTTTGACAAACCTAAAAGAAATTCAATGGAGAAAGGATAGTCTTTTCAGTAAATAGTGTTAGAACAATTGCAAAAAATAAAATAAACCTCAACCTTAAACATTTTACAAAAATCAACTCCAAATGGAACATATATCTAAATGTAAAATGTAAAACTATAACACTTTTAGAAGAAACATAGGACAGAATCTTGACCTGGAATCGGGTAGAGTTCTTAGACATGACACCAAAGCATGATCGATCAAAGAAAAATGTGATAAATGGATAACTTTGCTCCATAGAGCAGAGTTAAAAACATTTGCTCTATGGAGGTCATAAGAGGAAGAAAAGGAAAAGTACAGATTAGGAGAAAATATTTATAAAACATATGTATGACAAAGGATTTGTATCCAGAATATAAAGCAGTCTCAAAACTAAAAAAATATTTGTACGTAAGCATTTGTATGAGTACCTATTTTTAATTATTTTGGTTATATACTTACGAATGAAATTGCTGGGACATACGGTAATTCTCTAACTTTTTGAGAATTTTGAGGCATTTCACTGGGATTTTGATAGGGATTGCCTTGTATCTGTAACTTGCTTTGGATAATGTTGACATCTTAACAATATTAAGTCATCCAATCCATGAACATGGAATGTCTTCCCATTTATTTATGTCTTTCTAAATTTCTTTAAGCAATTTTTATAGTTTCACTCATCATGAAGTGCATTTTTCAGATTTGTAGATAAACTTATATTTGCCATCTGAAGATTACTGCAGAAATTATTATATATGGTTGATATACAAACAATGAATCTTTAGGCTCCCAAGGTATTAGATGAGTTTAAAGTGACCAGAATACTGACACTAGGAACAAATAGCTTGATGATTCAAATTTTTAATTATATTAATACTTTTTTCAACCACCTACTAAAGGCCAGAACAGTGATTGCGCTAGGCATTTGAGATTCAGTGATAAGCAAAAAAGAAGTCACAATCTGTGCTTTCATAGAACTTACAGTATTTATAGTGTTTACCATGTGATGTTGTATGCATAAAAATAGGACATAGTATCACAATAACCTTGGCTTTCCTGATGCTTAGAGATTGGTCCGTGAGCCCCAGAATCTGGATCACTGGTTGGACTATGGTGCCTTCTGCCTTCTAACTGAAGACAACATCAAAGCACAAGAGTGTTTTCGGAAAGCCCTTTCCCTCAACCAGAGTCATATCCCCAGGTATAGGTGGAAGGGAGATGAGGAATCAGTGGGAAGGAACAGATAAGTTTCTACATGAAATTGTCTTGGTTCCATAAATGTGACATGGGACCATGTTGTTAATCATGTTGGTGATCTTTTCTCAGCTTGTTGCTGTGTGGTGTCCTGGCTGTCCTGTTGGAGAACTATGAGCAAGCAGAAATTTTCTTTGAGGATGCTACTTGCTTGGAACCAACTAATGTTGTAGCCTGGACTTTACTTGGTAGATATTTTCCTGCAATCTGAATGTGTTTTCTCCCCATTATAAGATTTTCCTGTTTTCCTTTCTCTTCTTCAATGGCTCATTACGTAGTTCTTAAACTTTGGTAAAATATGGGAAAAATAAGTGAAATACAATTCTTTAGTATATGATAGTGGGAAAATAGTCATATGTATTTCAACATTTTTCTTTCCCCAGGTTTGTACTATGAAATTCAAAACAATGATATTCGAATGGAAATGGCATTTCATGAGGCCTCCAAACAGCTTCAGGCACGGATGCTTCAGGCACAAGTAACAAAGCAAAAGAGCACTGGTGTTGTAGAAGACACTGAGGAAAGAGGGAAGAGAGAATCTAGTTTAGGCCCTTGGGGAATCACAAATGGTTCTGCAACAGCAATCAAGGTGGAAGCCCCAGCAGGTAGGGCCAGGAAATAGAGGTGATGAGTGGCTATTAGAAAAATTACTGCCAGGTGTGGTGGCTCACACCTGTATTCCTAGCAACCTGGGAGGCTGAGATGGGAGGATCACTTGAGCCCAGGAGTTCAAGGTTGCAGTGAGCTGTGATCATACCACTGCACTCTAGCTTGAGTGACCAAAATCCCATCTCTAAAACAAAATTTAAAAAATAAAAAGAAAAGTACTGGCCTTAAGAACAGAAGCTGGCACATGGTAGGCACTCAGTAAATATTTGTTAAATGAATGAATACATGGAGTTTGAGTTATTTCAGGGATACCAGGAAAAACTCTTAACTTCTAAATATTTCCTCATTCATATGATTAGTAGTCTGAAACTTCTACTGTTGAGATTCAATTGTTTTAATCTTAGAGAATTTACTGTCTTTAAAAGGCATACCATTCTAACAGAGTAAATTTCATTTTTCCCCCTCACTTTTTTCTCTACCACATAAAGTCCCTCTCTTATGATTCTCAAATGTATTTATTTATGTACTCCCTTTCCCCTGCTGTTCTGTGATTCTCTTTTCCTCCAGTCATTCTAATGTGTGGTATGTGTGTTTTCGTTTGTGTGTTCCTTGCACATGTGCATTATTTTGTGTGCCTACATTTTTTAACAGTTTGAGGTGTAATTGACATTTCAAAAACTGCACATATTTAATATGTACAATTTGATAAATTTTGACGTATGTACACAATCAAGAAAACATCACCATAATCAACATAATGAACATATTCATTGTCCCTAAAACTTTCCTCATGCCCAGTTGTGGGCATCTCTTTCTCCTGCTCCCATTTCTAGACGACTACTGATCTGCTTTCTATCTATCTAGATAAGTTTGCATTTTCTAGAATTTTTGAATTCTAGAAAACATCTGGAATTTTCTAGAATTTCCAGAATTAAATAGAATCACACAGTATGTACTCTTTTTTATCTAAGCATAATTACTTTGAGATTTAAACATGTTGTTGCTTATATCAATATTTCATCCCTTTTTAATTGCAAAGTAGTATTCCATTGTATGGATATACCACAATTAGTTCATCCATTCACCTGTTGATGGATACCTGTGTTGTTTTTAGTTTGGAACTATTAAAATAAAACTACTATGGACATTCATCTACAAGTCTTTTTTTTTTTTTTTTTTTTTTTTTGAGATGGAGTCTTGCTCTGTCACCCAGGCTGGAGTGCAGTGGTGCGATCTTGGCTCACTGCAGCCTCCACCTCCCAGGTTCAAGCAATCCTCCTGCCTCAGCCTCCCAAGTAGCTGGAACTACAGATATGTGCCACCACACCTGGCTAATTTTGTATTTTTAGTAGAGACAGGGTTTCACCATGTTGCCCAGGCTGGCCTTGAACACCTGACCTCAGGTGATCTGCCTGCCTCGGCCTCCCAAAGTGCTGGGATTACAGGCATGAGCCACCACGACCAGACTCTTGTTATTTTTAATATGGATTTTGTTAGTAATTACCCCATTCAACCTGCATTTTGTTTATTTGCATCCTCTGCCTTTTTCTCTTGATAAGTCATGACAAAGGCCTAACATAATCTTTTCAAAGAACCAGGTTTTGGTTTTGTTTCTCTTCTCTATATATGTTATTTAAATCATTGATTTGCCAGGCGTGGTGGCTCACGCCTGTAATCCCAGCACTCTGGGAGGCTGAGGCAGGCGGATCACAAGGTCAGGAGATCGAGACCATCCTGGCTAACATGGTGAAACCCTGTCTCTACCAAAAATACAAAAAGTTAGCCGGACTCGTGGCGCATGCCTGTAGTCCCAGCTACTCGGGAGGCTGAGGCAGGAGAATCGCTTGAACCCAGGAGGCAGAGGTTGCAGTGAGCCGAGACTGTGCCACTGCACTCCAGCCTGGGCAACAGAGTGAGACTCCGTCTCAAAAAATAATAATAATAATAAATAAATAAACAAATAAATCATTGATTTATGCTTCTAAAGTTTAAGTATGTCTCTTTATTTTTTTGAGTTTGAAATGTTGCTCTTGGCTGGGCGCGGTGGCTCATGCCTGTAATCCCAGCACTTTGGGAGGCCGAGACGGGTGGATCACGAGGTCAGGAGATGGAGACCATCTTGGCTAACACAGTGAAACCCCGTTTCTACTAAAACTACAAAAAATTAGCTGGGCGTGTTGGCGGGCGCCTGTAGTCCCAGCTACTCGGGAGGCTGAGGCAGGAGAATGGTGTGAACCCAGGAGGCGGAGCTTGCAGTGAGCTGAGATTGGGCCACTGCACTCCAGCCTGGGGGACACAGCGAAACTCTGTCTCAAAAAAAAAAAAAAAAAAAAAAAGAAATGTTGCTCTTTTTCAGTTGATGTTCATCATCTTTATGTAATCATATCAATTTTTTGTTGTAAAATCAATTCTATTAGCCTGGATTTAATATAAAATAGAGCCTGAGTCAAGAATTTAATGCTAATACTTTAATTAGAAGAGTTAATTTCAGAACAGGCAGAGTGAAGAAAAAACAATAAGAGAGGCAATAACGGATATGAACCAATGTAAGGTGACATCTTATGTCTACATTGGCCATTTCATTATAATAAACTGCAAAGAATGCAGCTGGTTGCTTTGCAGCTTTGCAGGTAAACTTGCTTAGTCTTGTGGGACATCTCCAAGCATTCAGGCTATATAGAGAAACCATGACTGAATAATATGGGAAGGAAGAAGGAAAGAGAATCTGTTATTTTGTCTCTTCTCTTCCGTTGGTCAAAATTAATCACCTGTGGAGTTAAGTGCACCCATACTTTCAAGTTTTATACTCTGGTCCTTTTGGTACCTGCTTGGGAAGTCATATGCCATACCCTAAAGTGTAGAATTCTGTCCAATCCAGAAGTGGTGGGAAGAGCCAGGAACTCAGATTATGTGGCTGGTTGAACTAACTGTCCAACCAAGGGGTCGGGGAGGGCCTGGCTCTCATTGGTGAAGAAATAAGTAGTTCCTAGGTAGTAGGACCCCATGAACCCAAGTGCTGGCAGTCAGCCTTAGCAGCAGGACTGTGACTGGGCCTCTCATGGAGAAGTAGTTGCCAAAGTGCCTGATACAAAGCATGCACCTGAGGGTCTATGGCATTGACAGAACCTGAGATATGTTAGACAGGTAAGACACATCAATATCAATGTTTATATTATTATTTCTATAAACATACTATTCTCTGCTGAGCCACTTTCTGTACTTTTTTTCTTCTTTTATAGCTTTATTTTTCCAAGAACTAATAATTGCCTAATTTATTCAGAAAACTTAGTATTCTGTGTTCCTTTTGCGTTCTTCCCCACATGCTTCAAAAGTATTGTCAAGTGCCCATCAATATTTTTGATATGTTTGGCCGGGCACGGTGGCTCACACCTGTAATCCCGGCACTTTGGGAGGCCAAGGCGGGTGGATCACCTGAGGTCAGGGGTTCAAGACCAGCTTGTCAAATATGACGAAACCCGTCTCTACTAAAAAAACAAAAATTAGCTGGGTGTAGTGGTGGGCACCTGTAGTCCCAGAAACTCAGGAGGCTGAGGCAGGAGAATCACTTGAACCCAGGAGGCAGAGGTTGCAGTGAGATCAGATTGCGCCACTGCACTCCAGCCTGGGTGACAGAGCAAGACTCCATCTCAAAAAAATAGATAGATGATAGATAGATAGATGATAGATAGATAGATAGATAGATAGATAGATAGATAGATAGATGATAGATAGATAGATAGATGTTAAAATGCATCAGTCCATTTTTCCCCCCTAGAGATATTTCTTCCTCCAAAGTCTTCTATCTTCCTTCTTCAATTCTCAGTGCTTACCCTCTAGGCCTGATGGGTAACTCTTCTCCTGGGACGTTCCTTTGCTGTGATTCTGAAAATCTCCTTTAACTTCAAGATGCATCATTTCTTGGATTCTGTGCCTTCCTCTTTCATACTTTGCTTCCTCATTTTGGTGGAGCACATCCTCCAGAAGCTTCCTAAGAAAAGTATGAGTAATAAACATATTGAGGCCATGTATGCATAAAATAAATTTATTCTACAATACACATTAATAAATAATAAAATAGAAAAAATATATTTGCATATATCACCTAGGATTAAGAATATTTTCCTACATAATCAAAGCATCGTTTTTTCATACACATAAAGATGTAGTCACGTACTACATAACGTTTCAGTCAATGATGAATCACGTATGTGACAGTGGTCCCGTGATATTATAATACTGTATTTTTACTGTACCTTTTCTATGTTTAGATACACAAATACTTACCATTGTATTATAGTTGCCTCCAGTATTCAGTACAGTAACAGCCTGTACAGGTTTGTAGTGTAGGAGCAATAGGCTCTGAAATTCCCATTTCATCACTTTTATTATAGTTTACTGTTCTCTGATTAAATTCTTAATCTGACCTTTATCTTCTTGATCACAGTGACTATTGTTGGGAACAGGCCCCCAAATCTGGCCATAAACTGGCCCCCAAACTGGCCATAAACAAAATCTCTGCAGCACTGTGAAATGTGATGGCCACGACACCCAGGCTGAAGGTTCTGGGTTTACTGGAATGAGGGCGAGGAAACACCTGGCCCACCCAAGGGGAAAAACCACTTAAGGCATTCTTAAACCACAAACAATAGCATGAGTGATCTGTGCCTTAAGGACATGTTTCTGCTGTAGATAACTAGCCAGAGCCCATCCCTTTGTTTCGGCCCATCTCTTTGTTTCCCATAAAGTATACTTTTAGCTAATCTATAATCTATAGAAACAATGCTTATCACTGGCTTGCTGTCAATAAATATGTGGGTAAAACTGTTTATGGCTCTCAGCTCTGAAGGCTGTCAGCCCCAATTTCCCACTCCACACTCTATATTTCTGTGTGTGTGTCTTTAATTCCTCTAGCGCCGCTGGGTTAGGGTCTCCATGACTGAGCTGGCTTTGGCAACTATAAAGTTTGTGTCCCAACCTCCTGTGGCACTATTTATATTTTCTCTCCTTTTTATTTGTTTTGGTTCATATTGTCAGGTATCCTTGTGTGTCTGGTTATTTTTAAATCATATATAAGGCACTCTGTTGGTAAACTAATTCAGTTTGAGGGATCAAGAGGATTTGAAGATGACTTGTAATTCCTGTGAAGGCCTATTTCAGTTTCATCCTTTACTCTTAGAGTGTAGCTCTTTGGTATCTCAACTCAGATTCCTTTTGGTGGTCATTGTCTACCAGTGTCTGCCATACACATCCTTGAGAGTCAATCAAAAGTAAAGTTGAGCCTGCCAGACTCTCAGTCTCACCCTTGAGACTCATATACCCCTGCAAGAAAATATAGTTTCAGGCCGGGTGCAGTGGCTCATGCCTGTAATCCCAGCACTTTCGGAGGCCGAGATGGGTGGATCACCTGAGGTCAGGAGTTCGAGACCAGACTGGCCAACAGGGTGAAACCCCATCTCTACTAAAAATATAAAAACTAGCCAGGTGTGGTGGTGGGTGCCTGTAATCCCAGCTACTCGGCAGCCTGAGGCAGGAGAATTGCTTGAACCCAGGAGACAAAGGTTGCAGGGAGCCGACACGGTGCCACTGCACTCCAGCCTCAGCGACAGAGTGAGACTCCGTCTCAAAAAAAAAAAAAAAGAAAAGAAAGAAAATATAGTTTCAAATGATGAGCTGAAACCCTGGGTTTCTGCATTTCCTAGATTTGTGCTTAGAGAGTCTATCTGGTTAGCTCTCTGGTATATTCAAGCATGTTTTAAAAATATATATTTTGTTCACCTTTTCTGGTTGCCCTCAGTGGGAAATTGGTCTGAATGACCCAGTCAATAATTGCCAGAAGCAGAAGTCCTTCCCATCTACTTTTCTGTCCTTCAAAGGTTTTTTGATATTTCTTGTAGTTTATTTTTCCTCTTCTGTTTTCTTCATCTTTGTAGGTTTATACATTTTAAATTCTCATTTTAGTGAGATTTTCGAAATAAGAATAAGGAAATATATATATATAGCCTATCTACTCTGTTTAACTGGAAGTCTCGACCATCTTCTTCATCTAGACTCATAACCCATGTCCAACACATTCTTCTGTTGGTAATTCAAAATAGCCCAATCTCTTGCCTGCCTTAATTCAACCTAATATTGTATTTCTCTACTTCCATATATCACTAATGGAGCAATGTACATGTGTTCCATTTAATTTGTCTCAGTTTCTTATATATCTAATTTTCCATTCTATCAGCTGAAATCACATTTATAAGACTAATGTTCAATTTATAGTAATGGAAGCAGCATGAAGTGGTGTGGCAAACTCTCTTACAAGTTGCAAGTATTATATATTATATATATTTTTTTTTTTTTTTTTTTTTTTGAGATGGATCTTGGCAGTGGCGTGATCTCGGCTCACTGCAAACTGCGCCTCCCGGGTTCACGCCATTCTCCTGCCTCAGCCTCCCCAGTAACTGGGACTACAGACGCCTGCCACCACGCCCGGCTCTTTTTTTTGTATTTTTAGTAGAGACGGGGTTTCACCGCATTACCCAGGATGGTCTCGATCTCCTGACCTCGTGATCCGCCCGCCTCGGCCTCCCAAAGTGCTGGGATTACAGGTGTGAGCCACCATGCCCGGCTTAAAATGTTTTTTAAAACAGTAATTTGAAAGTGGGCCATCTAGTCTCTGTCATAAGTAATCAACTCTGCTACTGTAATGTGAAAGCAGTCATAGATGATGCATTTAAAAATGGGTGTGACTGTGTCCCAAAACAACTTTTTTTTTATATATATATAGGTGGCAGGCCATATATGGCCCATAGGCTATAGTTTGCAGCTCTGTCTTAACAGCAACCATTAAAAAACAAACCACAATTAGATATACTCTAATACACTATAGATAAGTCAAAATGGGATACTAAAAAATGTTCGCATAATTCACAGGAAGGCAGAAAAAGGAAAATAGTAGAATCAAAAGCAGAGAAAACAAATAATAAAATAGCAAACTTAAATCCTAACATAAATAAATACTATGGTAGGCTAAACAATGGCTTCTCCAAAGATGTTCATGTCCTAATCCCTGGGACCTGGAACTGTTGCCTTATATAGCAAAAGAGACTTTGCAAATCTGGTCAAGAATCTTGAAATGGGGAGATTATCTTGGATTGTCTGGGTAGGTCCAATGTAATCACAAGGGTCCTTATATGAGAGATGCGGGAGAAGTCACAGACAAAAAAAAGACAATGTGATAATGGAATCAGAGGGCTAGAGAAAGATATTTGAAGATGTTATGCTTCTGGCTTTGAAGTTGGAGGGAAGGGGCTATAAACTAAGGTATATAGGTAGCCTCTACAAGCGGAAAAGGCAAGGAAATAAATTCTCCCTTAGAGTCTCCAGAAGGAGCTAGCCCTGCCAAATCTTGACCTTAATCCAGTGAAACTGATTTCAGACTTTTGGCCTTGAGAACTATAAGATAATATGTTTGTGTTGTTTTAAGCCACTAAGCTTGCAGGAATTTGTTATAGCAGCAATAGGAAACTAACATAATTACATTCAATGCAAATGGTCTAAACATACAAATTAAAAGACATAGACTGACTTTAAATAATAATTTTAAAAACCTCAACTATATGTTGTGTACAGGAACCTCATTTCAAATATAATGATATAGTCTGAGTGTAGTGGCTCATGCTTGTAATCCCAGTGCTTTGGGAGGCTGAGGTGGGAGGATCACTTGAGGCCAGGAGTTTGAGACCACTCTGGACAACATAGTGACACTCTGTCCCCAAAAATCCACAAACAAATATAGTGACATAGATAAATTAAGCATAAAAGGATAAACAATAAGAGCTTATGAACCAATAATAGTAAGCTGGAGTAGCTGTGTTAATAATGGGCAAGACTCCAGAGCAAAGAAAATCAGTTGAGACAAAGAGAAACCTTAAATAACAATAACAGGATTAATTCACCAAGAAGACATACCAGTTCTAAGTGTGTTTGCACTAAACAACACAGCTTTGCAAGACAATGAAGCAAAAACTAACAGAGCCAAAGGGATATGCAGACAAATTCATACTTAAGTTGCGTGTGCCTCACTCCTATCTCCATATTTGATAGAACCACTAAACAGAGAATTAACAGAATATAGAAAAATTGAACAGCACCATTAACCAGTGGGATCCAATTGATACTATAGATTACTCCACCCAACAACAGCAAGATACACATTCTTTCAAGTGCACATGGAACATTCATCAAGACAAACTATATCCTGGGCAATAAAACTGAACTTAACACACTTAAATGAATTGAAATAATGCAATGTATGATCTCAGACCATGACAGAACCAAACTAGTTATAAGTAATAGAAAGATAACAGGAAAATCTGGCCAGGTGTGGTGGCTCTTGGCTCATGCCTGTAATCCCAGCACTTTGGGAAGCCAAGGCTGACAGCTCACTTGAAGTCAGTAGTTTGAGACCAGCCTGGCCAACATGGGGAAACCCTGTCTCTACTAAAAATACAAATATTAGCTGGGTGTGGTGGTGCACGACTGTAATCCTAGCTACTTGGGAGGCTGAAACAGGAGAATCGCTTGAACTCCGGAGGCAGAGGTTGTAGTGAGCCGAGATTGGGCCACTGCACTACAGCCTGGGCAACAGAACAAGACTCTGTCTCAAAAAAAAAACAGGAAAATTTCTAAACACTTAGAAATGATCAACACATATCTAAATATTCCTCTAATGAAAGATGAAGTCACAGGGAAATTTGAAAATTTGAACTGAATGAAAATAAAAATATAAGTTATTAGCTGGGTACGGTGGCTCATACCTGTAATCCCAGCACTTTGGGAGGACAAGGGAGGCAGATCACCTGAGGTCAGAAGTTCAAGACCAGCCTAGTCAACATGGTAAAACCCCGTCTCTACTGAAAATACAAAAATTAGGCAGGTGTGGTGGTGCACAGCTGTAATCCCAGTTACAGGGAGCCCTGTGCAGACCCCGTTTTAATGTCCTTTTGGCAGCAGACTGTTGTTTTGTCCCATACATTCAGGTCTCTAAGCCAGTGTAGAATCCATCATGGTTTGGTGTGGCCCGCCTGGGACTATGATATTGGCATAGTTTTTTTGTGTGTGTGACATTCATGTTTTGTCATGTTCATTCCTTTCTCTGAATCCTGTCATTGTGTTCTTGCAGCTGTGTGACATGAATGGTGCAGTTTTGGTTATATGTGAGGGGGATTTTCAGTGTAAGCTGGCCCTGGCCTTGCCCCTCCACCCCAATAGCTAGCCAGGCCAGCTGCCCAATCCTCCCCTCTGCTCCTCCTCTCTGCATGTGTCTCAGACCATCTGCATGGCTGCTTCGTTCTCCAGCCTTCCCCAGCCTTCCCCAGCCTCAGCAAGGATGAGTTGATCCATGAGCTTATTTGGCTTTGGGGGATCCCTGGCTTCTTTTTATTTCTTTTTATTAGGAGGAGCTGGGGGAGAACCCAGTCAGCCTGTTTTCCCCACCTTCTCTTTCACTAGAATCATGTCTGTATGTCCACAAGTACCCAGTGTTTAGCTTCCATTTATAAGTGAGAACTTGCAGTATTTGGTTTTCTGTTCCTGCATTAATTTGCTTAGGATAATGGCCTCCAGCTGCATCCATGTTGCTGCAAAAGACATGATTTTGTTCTTTTTTGTGCTGCGCAGTACTCCATGGTGTATATGTACTGCATTTTCTTTATCCAGACCACCATTGATGGGCACCTTAGCTAGATTCCGTGTCTTTACCATTGTGAATATTGCAAGCACATGTGTCCTTTTGGTAGAAAGATTTGTTTTATTTTGGATATATACCCAGTAATGGGATTGAAACTCTATATTCAATGACAAAACATCGGTAGTTTGAAATTAGCCATGGTAGGAGAATTCACGTCATGGAAATCAGCAAACCAGGCTTCACCCACACCCCTGACAGCCAGCAGTTAAACATTTACCATCTCATCACTGGACATATAGGAAAACTTCAAGTATTTGGAAATATACACTTCTAAATAACCCACAGGTTGCCAAGGCAGGCAGATCACTTGAGGCCAGGAGTTCGAGACCAGCCTGCACAAAATGGCAAAACTCTATCTCTACAAAAATTAAAAAAAAAAAAAAAAGCCAGGTGTGGTGGCGTGTTTGTAGTCCTGGCTACTAGGGAGGCTCAGGTGGGAGGATCACGTGAGCCTAGGAGGTAGAGGCTGCAGTGAGCTGTGATTGTGCCACTGCACTCCAGCCTGGGTGACAGTGAGAGTCCGTCTCAATAAATAAATACATACAGATCTAAATAAATAAATAATCAACCCACAGGTCAAAGAAGAAATCACAAAGGATATTAGAAAATAGTTTGGACTTAATGATAATGATAGCAAAACAAATCAAAATGTGTGGGATTAGCTAAATTATTTGCTAGAGAGAAGTTTATAGCTGTAAATGCTTATATTGGAAAATAAGAGAAGTCTAAAATCAATGATCTAAGGTTCTACCTTAAGAAGCTAGAACAAGAAAATAAAATTAAACTCAAAATAAGTGAAAGGAAGAAAATAATAGACCAGAATAGAAATCAATGAAATAGAAAACAGACAAAAATAGAGACAATCAATGAAACCAATAGCTGTTTCTTTCAGAAGATCAATGAAACAGATAAATCTGATCAGGGAAAAAAAGAAGTCACATTACCAATATCACAAATGAGAGAGAGGACATCACTGAAAATCTTATAAATATTAAAAAGATAATAAGGAGAAGTTATTAACAACTTAATGCCAACAAATTTAACAACTTAAATGAAATGTATGAATACCTTGACAGACATAAACTAACAAAACGTACTCAAGAAGAAACAATCTGAATAGCCCTATATCTCCTAAGGAGGTTAAATGGGTAATAAAAACCTCTCACAAAGAAAATTTCAGCCCCCAAAGGCTTTATTAGTGTATTCTATTAAATAAGGAAGAACTAATTCCAATCATACCACATGTTCAAAACATAGAGAAAAAGAGAACACTTACAAACTCTTAATTTGAGAACAGTAATCACCCTGGTATCAAAACCAGACAAAGCCATCCCAAAGAGAGAAGAGTACATACAAATAACTTTCATAAGCCTGGACACAATACTTCTTTATTTAATTAATTTTATTGTTATTATTCTTTTTTAAGAGACAAGGTTTAGTTATGTTGCCCAGGCTGCTCTCAAACTCCTAGCCTCAAGCGATCCTCCCACCTCAGTTTCCCAAATAGCTGGGATTATAGGCATGAGGCACCACACCTTGTTTGACACAATAATTCTTAACAAATATTAGCCAATCAATTTCAGCAACATATAGAAAAGATATATTTAAGCAGGGTTGTAAGATCAGTTTCACATTTGAAAATCAACGTAATTTACCACCAGGATAGCTAAAATTAAAAAGATTGATAAGATAAATTTATAACAAGGATGTGGAGTAACTGAAACTCTCATTCCTGGTGAGAATGCAAAATGATGTAACCACTTGAGAAAACTGGTAATTTTTTTCTTTTTTTTCATATACTTACATGGCCTTCCAATAAATGGCAATTTTTAAAGGTTATTTTTCTTTTCTCTTTTCAACACCATGCCTGGCTAATGTTTGTTTTAGTAGAGATGAGGTCTCACTGTGTTTCTCAGGCTGGTCTTGAACTCCTGAGCTTAAGCAGTCCTCTTGGCTCAGCTTCCCAAAGTGCTGGGATCACAGGCGTGAGTCACCTCGCCCAACTTCTTTTATTTATTTATTTATTTATTTATTTATTTATTTATTTATTTATTGAGACAGAGTCTCCCTCTGTCGCCCAGGCTGGAGTGCAGTGGCGCCATCTGGGCTCACTGCAAGCTCTGCCTCCCGGGTTCACGCCATTCTCCTGCCTCAGCTTCCTGAGTAGCTGGGACTACAGGCGCTTGCCACCACGCCCGGCTAATTTTTTGTATTTTTAGTAGAGATGGGGTTTTACCGTATTAGCTAGGATGGTCTCGATCTCCTGACCTCATGATCTGCCCACCTCGGCCTCCCAAAGTGCTAGGATTACAGGCGTGAGCCACCGCACTCGGCTCCAACCTCTTATTTTCTTAATTGATATATAGTATTTATATGTATTTATGGAGTGACATTTTGTTACATGCATTTAAAATGTGGAATGCTTCAGGAATCTGTGAGTCATCCTTGTGCAGGGGCCATGCTAATCTTCTCTGTGCTGTTCCAATTTTAGTATATGTGCTACTAAAGTGAGGACAAAACTGGCAAGTTTTGAAATAAGCTTAAACATACATACACATGCTAGCAGTTTCACTCCTAGATCTTAACCCAACTGAAACAAACATATCCTTACCAAGATCTGTATGTAAATGTTTAAATAAAAAGATTATTTATTTATTTTATTTCTTTTAATAACTTAAAATAGGGATCTGTTTGATATTATCATGACTTGGACTAGCAGCACGGTTGTACTGGGGGGTCACAGTGACAGAAACTGTTTTGCCAGTTTAGCTTGTACTCTTTAAATTATTCAAAAATATAAACGAGTCTACCAAACAAGTCTGTCCTTCTTGAAATATTTAGGGAATATGTTTCTTATGCTTTGCAAAATGTATCTCTTACAATAACCTTTAAATACTCAATGTAAGAAGTTTTATTTTTCATTAAAATGTAATCTATTTAGGAGCAGGAGCTGCATTATCTATTCTAGACAAATTTCTTGAAGAATCCTCCAAACTGCAGTCTGATTCACAAGAACCCATTTTGACTACACAAACTTGGGATCCAAATATAAGCCAAAAACCATCTAACACATTTATCAAGGAGATACCAACAAAGAAAGGTAACTAGAAATAAAGATTTCCACTTGGAAGAGGGGCATAAGCTAGACAAGGATGAAGACTCTTACGATGATGAAATGGCAATCCTGACTTGTTTGAAGTTGATAACCAGGCTCTGAAATCCAAACTCAATGGTGTAACTCTCTCAGTAAGCAAGAATTTTATATTTGGCTCACAGAAGTAGCCAACTACAGACCTATGATTTCCTAACAGTTCTTCATTTTTAATAAACATCTACAAACTGTGTTTCACATTCAAGAAGATCTGAATACTTTTTTAAACCTTTTTATTTGGTTGTACTTGCATTTGGAACCACAAGTAGATTTACCTTGAGAATGTCTGAGTTCTCCTTTTTGGGGACCATTGCTAGAGAGTAGTCAATTGCTTTCTAGATTATGATCCCTCTCATGTATTAGATAAGAAGACTCCCTGCTAAGTGAGTGTGTCTGAATTTCTTTCTTTCTTTTTTTTTTTGAGACGGAGTCTTGCTCTGTTGCCAGGCTGGAGTGCAGTGGCGCAATCTTGGCTCACTGCAACCTCCGACTCCTTGGTTCAAGCGATTCTCCTGCCTCAGCCTCCCAAGTAGCTGGGATTACAGGCACGTGCCACCATGCCCAGATAATTTTTGTATTTTTAGTACAGACGGGGTTTCACTATGTTGGCCAGGATGGTCTCGAACTCCTGACCTCGTGATCCGCCTGCCTCGGCCTCCCAAAGTGCTGGGATTACAGGCGTGAGCCACTGCACCCGCCCGAGTGTGTCTGAATTTCTGACACTTTTTCTATTATATCCAATATTCAATACTTTTAATGTAATATTTTCAGAAGCATCAAAATGTCAAGATTCATCAGCTCTTCTGCATCCCGGCCTTCATTATGGTGTTTCTCAAACTACCACCATCTTCATGGAGACCATACGTTTCTTGATGAAAGTCAAGGCTATGCAGGTCAGAGTATTTGGAAAAGGGCGAGTAGATGGAAAGATTTTAGCAAACTCTTTATTCTGTCCATAATGATATCTTTCAAGCTTACATATTTGTGAAACAGAAATCAAATATGCTTTTGAGAGCATACTTTAAGCCCAACGGGAAGAACATCCAAATATGAACTACTCTTTGCACATGGCAGCAGAAGACCTCACTGCAAGTTCTGCTCCCTGTAGAATACCAACAGAGCTAAATCAGACTCTAAGGCATATGTTGCCTGATATCACTTTATTATGGGAATTCATTTTGTGAGTGTTGGGGGTTCACAGGAGCCAAATCATTCCCTTCTTCCCTTCTAGGTTAGATCCAATTAGAAACATACACAGTACTATGTGGGGGAATAAAAATATTAGCTTATTTTTATTGGTAAAACTGAGCTGGACAATGTAACTAGCCCCACATTTGATTTACCCATGCAGTCACAGGTAGAGCAGCTGAAGAATTGAAGCCTCCTCTCAGAGAAGAGCATCCTAGGAGGTCTGCCTATGACATGGGAAGCAAGAAGCATATTCATGAACAAGCAGTAGGAGAGAGCAAGATTCAGGAGACAAGAGTGTTTGGTTTTGATCCTGCCAAGTGCATGCCCTACTCGAGGGCAGGCAAGCTCAAGAAAGGGCAAGAATTATTAACTGGGTGGGATTGAGCCACATTAAGCAGGAGCCTTTAACACATTAACCCTCCTCAAAATAGAAACAGACTCTCTTCTTCCACAGCTAAATAAGTCATTAGCCCCCCAAGGTCAGAGACCCAGAAGGCAGGTAGAAAAAATAGCTGCAGCTGTTCCCTCTAGTATTCTCCTAAAAAGGTGTAAGTATAATGTAGAATTTTCTACATTATAGGCTGAGATGGGAACAGTGGGAGATGAAAAGAAGGATTTACCCTCGACTTAAGAAGTATATCTTTGTTAAATTTGTAGGTCTTATAAAGTGTAAAAAGCAAAGATTTGGCCAGGCATGGCGGCTCACCCCTATAATTCCAGCACTTTTGGGAAGCCAAGGCAGGAGGATTGCTTGAGGCCAGGAGGCTGCAGTAAGCAGCCCTGGGTGACAGAGCAAGACCCTGTCTCTTAAAAAAAAAAAAAATACAAAATACAAAAATTGACCCAAAGTACGAAAATGGTAAACATAACCAATGTTTGGAGGTTGATCCAAAACAGACATTTATGTTTCTAAGATTTCAAGTCTAGATTGTTAGAAAGGCAGTTTTACCTCACTTAAGTTTCCTTACAACGTCAGCTGCCTGAAAATGTTACCTCCTTTGTAAATGGGGTGATTGATGATGTGCCTTTGTCTGCTGCGTAATACATACAGTCTAACACTCACCTAGTATGATGACCAGCAAGACCAGAATTGTACAATATTGCAAGTTATTCACTTGGTAATGTCTTCATTTGGTGACTAGTGAATAGCTAGTAATGGAACTATGAAGTGCAGAGTGTTTGTAATTCACCCTTTACCTTTTGAAGTTGAGGATAATTATTTCATTCTGTAATATATTTCTTACTATTTATTATCAGAGACAGAATCCTTCAACCGAAAAAGACACAATGCAGCCATTTATATGTTCCTTATAATCTGATTATCCTTGCAGTATGTGCAGAGAGTGCTTGCACATGAGCTGTTATGCCCTCAAGGAGGCCCCAGCTGTGAATATTACTTGGTGCTGGCCCAAACACACATTCTTAAGAAGGACTTTACCAAGGCAGAAGAATACCTTCAACAAGCAGCCCAGATGGACTACCTGGTAATGACTTTTGCTAAAGCCTCTTGAGTCTGGAGAAGGGGCTTTATTTAAAGGTGGTGATGCCATATCACACATAGATTTCTGGTGAACAGAGGTGGTGGTCATCAGTTGTCAGTAAACTCATCTCTCTATACCCTTCCATTTGCTTTTCTTAAGTAATCATGAGTTGGCTGGGCGCGGTGGCTCACAACTGTAATCCCAGCACCCTGGGAGGCTGAGGCAGGCAGATCATGAGGTCAGGAGTTCAAGACCAGCCTGGCCAACATAGTGAAACCCCATCTCTACTAAAAATACAAAAAATTAGACGGGCGTGGTGGCGGATGCCTGTAATCCCAGCTACTCAGGAGGGTGAGGCAGGAGAATCGCTTGAACCCGGGAGGCGGAGGTTTCAGTGAGCGGAGATTGAGCCACTGCACTCCAGCCTGGGCAACAGTGCAAGACTCCATCTCAAAAAAAATAAATAAATAAATAAAGTAATCATGAGTTTTGCAAAGGGCAGAGAAAAGGAGATCTTTAGCTGATAGTGTTTATTTCAATTTTTCTAGATTTCTTATATTTTCTCATGTGAACACTATTGGGGTTCTGCTTGAATGTTTTTCTTAATATTTACTCCACACCCAAAATGGCTTTAAAGAATGCAAGAAAGAAATCTGAGGGCAGACCTAGAAAAATGTCTCCTTGTACAATTAAATGGTTATGTTTCTGAGTGCTCTTAGAAAAAGAAAACAGTTGATCTGAAAAAGAAAAGAAAAGAGAAAGGAAATGGACTTAATCTATCTAAATTTAAATGTTAAACAAAGATCATCAAGATACTTTTAAATACTACCTTATCCCATGTACTACTTGCTTTTCACTTTCCCAGAACCCCAATGTCTGGGGCCTGAAGGGCCATCTGTATTTTCTGAGTGGAAATCATTCTGAGGCCAAGGCATGCTATGAACGAACCATTAGCTTTGTAGTGGATGCTTCTGAGATGCACTTCATCTTCCTGCGACTGGGGCTCATCTATCTGGAAGAGAAAGAGGTGAGGGGTAGAGGATGGGGAATAACCCCATGGTCTTGGACCTGATTGTAATTCAAGCATTAACATCTATCTGTGTGGACTAGAACTAGTAATATAATAATGACACTTTTACATCCAAAGGTAAAGTGACTTGCCCAACATCAGACAACCAGTAATTAGTGGAAGCAGCATTCAAACTCAGGCAGGCTGAAACCAGAGTCTGTGATTTTAACCATTATGCTACTAAACAGTTCTTAAGAATTCAGTAAATGTTATGTTAGCTAAAATTGTATTTGCAGTAGTAGAAACATCCTTAGCTTGACTTACCTAACAGAAGGTATCATGAGCTTCAAAAGGACTTCTCTCCAAACTTTCTCCTAAACACAAAGGGTTATATTTAATTTAGCTGAAGCTAACCCCATTCCATAGGGCACTCTGACCTGACCATGGAAGCAGTCCCTCCCCATATTTTGGGAAATATTCCAAGTTCTTTGGAAAAAAAAAAACTTTCTTTTATGGAAAATTTCAATACATACAAAGCAAACAGAATAGTAGAATGAAACACCATGTACCCATCATCTCGCTATAACAATTATCAACATTCTGCCAAAGGCCTTTTGACTCCCCTGCTTTTGTTTTGACTTTATTCTATTTTTCCCATCAGAACACCCAGCTGTCTTTTTATTTAATATAAAACAGCAACAGCAACAAGAAATTACAATGCTGTATGATGTTAAATGGAAAGCTCACATAGGCTTGAGAGAAATCTCTATCCCACTGTAGTGAAGTATATAAGGAAAAGTTTTCTTTCTGATGTCATTGAAAGCTGCATCTTCAGAGCACTGCTGACTTAGGCAGACCCTGGGCAAGCAGGTCTTAGGCTGTTTGCTGAGGCTTAGCTATAGATGTATCTCATGTTGGAGATACAGGACAAGAAATTGTCCCTTCAGGGCTATGTCCTTTGAAAGTTTGTCTTTTGAGTTTTTCTAAAATTCTAAGATCTTTTACAACAAAGGGAATAGATTTCCAGAATGATGAGGCTGTATCAAGTATACCGTTTAGTCCAGAGATTGTATGTTTGTCATGCCACCACATGATGTTGCATTTAAGTAAAAGGGAGTAATCCATGAAGTGGAGGTGGAATTCAGATAAGCATGATGGTTGCCCCCACTTTCAGTGTAACTCCTTGCCTCAACTCTTACAGAGACTATAAATGCCTTTGGAACTACTTCCAAGTGAAAATCTGCCCTTTCATGTGATCTATCCATCTCCTCTCACCAATCTTCTTGCGATAACTCCCTTAAGGTAGATGTAAAAGTACAATTAAAGGACTTACTTAACTTAGATTGTTCTGGAGAGCAACTATCAGAGATCCCATGATCATCCCAGCAATATGGGGTTTGAAGCTTCTAGAACAGTAGCTTAGTGGTGCTTTCTTTCTACAGTATGAAAAGGCAAAGAAAACCTATATGGAAGCCTGTAAGAGATCACCTTCATGCCTTACCTGGCTAGGACTGGGAATCGCCTGCTATCGGGTAAGAGGATGAAGGCTTGAGACTAGGGCTGTGGATACAGCTGACCTTGATTCCTTGGCCTTCCAAGCATCCTGGAGGTTTGTGATGACATTGGAATAGCAATCAGGGTTGTCTGCTATAATGAAAAGTTGTTCTTCAAAGGTGTTCCGTGAACTGAAGGTCACTTAACTAGCTAGAAAAATAAAAGATCTTTTTTAAAAATCCCAGAAAAACCTGAACCAAGAAGCTACATAATAAAAAAATTTCATGTTATTTGGTATAGACACTCTTTTGTGATATTATCTGTAAGAAAAAGATGATATGGGAGATGAAGAATCTATTCAAGTCAATTAAAGAAATTGATTGACACTTACTAAGCACTGTGACCCTTTGATATGCAGGAGGAGTGGCTGTAACTTCTGGCAGAAGCTTTTGCTCTGCTTCTCCTAAAAACTCTTTACTTAACCTTCCCTCATTTCCTCCAGTCTTCAAAGAAGGCAAACATCCTCTTGTTCCTGCCTAATTTCTTCAGGTGTATTATTGATTCCATGTCTCTCCTTTTCTTTGAATACCTTACTCATTTATTTATTATTTATTTATTTATTTATTTATTTATTTATTTATTTTTGAGATGGAGTCTTGCTCTGTCTCCCAGACTAGAGTGCAGTGGTGCAGTGGTGTCACCTCAGCTCACTGCAACCTCTGCCTCCTGGGTTCAAGTGATCCTCCTGCCTCAGCCTCCTGAGTAGCTGGGATTACAGGTGCCCACCACCATGCCAGGCTAACATGCAACAGAGCCATGCCATGAAACAGAGCAAGATCCCCATCTCTACAAAAACATTAAAAATTAACCAGGCATGGTGGCATGTGCCTGTAGTCCCAGATACTTGGAAGGCTAAGGTGGAAGGATTGCTTGTGGGAACACAGAAGTTAGAGGCTGCAGTGAGCCATGATTGTGCCACTGCACTCCAGCCTGGGTGACAGAGCAAAACCTCATCTCTAAAAATAAATAGACAAATAGATACAAAATATGAAGAAAACATTAAAGTATCCATAATTCCACAAGTTGGTGATAACCACTGTTAACATTTGAATGCATTTTCCTCCCATCTTTTTTTAATATATATGAAAGCAATTTTAATGTATAAAATGTAAATATTTACTGCTTTGTAACCTTTTATCTACTTAACAGTATAGTATTGGTATCTTCTTATAGCTCTGTCACCCAGGCTGGAGTGCAGTGGCGCCATCTTGGCTCACTGCAACCTCTGCCTCCTGGGTTCAAGTGATTCTCCTGCCTCAGCCTCCTGAATAGCTGGGATTACAGGCGTGTGCCACCACACCCAGCTAATTTTTGTGTTTTTAGTAGACGTGGGATTTTGCCATGTTGGCCAGGCTGGTCTTGAACTCCTGTCCTCAGGTGATCCTCCCACCTCGGCCTCCCAAAGTGCTGGGATTACAGGCGCGAGCCACTGCACCCGGCCTGTGTTTTGTTTTTCACACATCTGTCAGTGAGCTCTTTGAGGGCAGATATTGTATTTTATTTATTTACTTGAGACAGGGTCTTGCTCTGTCACCCAGGCTGGTGTACAGTGGCTCAATCTCAGCTCATTGCAATCCCTGCCTCCAGGGCTCGGTTGATCCTCCTGCCTCAGCCTCCTGAGTACCTGGGACTATAGGATTTTATTTTTTTACTCCCAGCATCTAGCATACTGCCTGACACAGAGCAAATCCTTGGCAAATGTAGGTTGATTAAATAATGAATCAATGTCTCAGAGACTTCAAAGTGTGGGCCAAAGTATGGGTGTGGGTGAAAGGCCATCTCTTGTCTTCAGCCTAGAAACCCATTATTTAATTACTTTAAAGCAGAAAAAGTAGGCTGGGCACGGGTGGCTCATGCCTGTAATCCCAGCACTTTGGGAGGCCAAGGTGGGCAGATCACTTGAGGCCAGGAGTTTGAGACCAGTCTGGCCAAAATGGTGAAACCCCATCTGTACTAAAAATACAAAAATTAGCCAGGTGTGGTGGCGGGCACCTGTAATTCTAGCTACTCGGGAGGCTGAGGCAGGAGAATCGATTAAACCTGGGAGGCAGAGGTTGCAGTGAGCCGAAATCATGCCATTGCACTCCAGCCTGGGCAGCACAGCGAGACTCTGTCGAAGAGAAGAGAAGAGGAAAAGAAAAGAAAAGAGAAAGAAAACGGAGGGTGAGGAGGGGAGGGGAGAGGAGAGAGGAGAGGAAAGGAAAGAGAGGAGAGAAAAGAAAAGAAAAGAAAAAAGAAAAGAGAAGAGCTACTTTACTGGGGAAGGGAGAGCCTTTTGGAATGTTTTACAAAGCAACAAAGCAAACTCACAGTTTTAGGAAGCAGCAACAATTTCCATGTGCCCAGAGCTCAGAGTGCACCCCAGAGTCTCTGAATACTGCATTTGATTGCTCGGGATTGGGCTGTTAATAACTGATACTAGGGGAAGGAAAGCTTTCTGGACAATAGTATTTCAACAGGCAAATCAGATTTTTACCTCAAGAAAAGGATGCACAATGTAAAGAAAAAAAACTATAAATGTATCTGACAGCCCACTGTGTGTGGAGAAATCACTGAATGATGCACGCATGAGAGTGAGTTCCTGTGGATTTCCAACCTTGCACCTGAAGCTCCATGGTTTATAGATGTCCTGATGGGACCGCTGTAGAGGGAAGGAACAAAGGGGTATAAGTTAAGAGCTTACTAGGCAGGGCTCCAGAATCCCCGACCTGGCTTTTTAATCAGAGCTCTTCTACTTTTAATTGGTTCATATATTGAACCACCACATAAGATTTCCTTTGAAGAAAAGAGTTCTGATGCTAAAAATATTAAAAAGTTGAAAATCATCGGTATAGGTCATATACACCAGTATTATTGGGACATAGTGGTTTCAGCTAAGCTAACTCACATGTCTCATTTTTCTGTCAAGCTGGAGGAGCTCACAGAGGCTGAGGATGCTCTCTCTGAAGCCAATGCATTGAACAACTACAATGCTGAAGTATGGGCGTATCTGGCTCTGGTCTGCCTGAAAGTGAGTGTTTATTATCCTTCCACAATGCCCTTTTAGGGCAAGAGGTGAGGGGTCAAGTAAGCAAGGGGCAGCAGATGGCCATTAATGCATGGTAGCTGAAATCTGATAAGCTCTAGGTGTAATCATTATGCTGATGACAAAGGAAGGGCCAAGTCTAGGTAGGCTCTACTTGGAACATGCTTAAAAATAATATATTTAGGTGTGTTTCTCTGGAAAGGAAGTTCTAAAAATAGGAGCAATATTGTATCACAAAATAAACTAGGTCACAGATTGATGAAGGAGATGTTCTACTGGTGTTTCTGAATCATTTCTTCCTATTGAAATGCTGGCTGAGGGTGCTTGTCCTTGATTTAGACGGGATATTGGGTGGAGGGTAATGTGGGAGTTCATGATAGGTGCTTTACCTATTAAAAATAACTCTCCCATAGTTAGACTTCAATAACTTGCGTATCAGTCTAAGATCACATTGGGAATAACGAGAGCAGCCCTCAGTTTTCCACTGGACACTATGACACCAAATTGGCAGGGAGCATTATTATAAGAGAAATGAACAAAACAAAAATTACTAGATTTTCTCTTTAGTGTAAATATCCCAAATAACAATATTTAAAAAATACCTGAGGTCTGGCCGGGTGTAGTGGCTCACGCTTGTAACCCCAGCAATTTGGGAGGCTGAGGTGGGTGGATCGCTTGAGCTCAGGAGTTCAAGACCAGCCTGGGGAACATGGCAAAACCCTGCCTCCATAAAAAATTAGCCAGGGATGGTGGGGAGCGCCTGTGGTCCTAGCTACTTTCAAGGGTTGGGGTGGGAGGATCGTTTGAGCCTGGGAGGCAGAAGTTGCAGGGTGCTGAGATTGTGCCACTGCACTCCAACCTGGGTGACAGAGTGAGACCTCGTCTCAAAAAAAAGAAAAAGAAAAAAAATAAAAAGAGTTCTTACCCCAGCTCTCCCCTAACTAGTTCTAGGATCTGAGGCAAGTCACCTAACTTTATTGGGCCTCAATTTCCTCATCTTTAAACTAAAAGGGACAGTATGGAAGACCATAATATACTTCTCTTAGAAATTGATAAGTCAGGCCGGGCGCGGTGGCTCACGCTTGTAATCCCAGCACTTTGGGAGGCCGAGGCGGGCGGATCACGAGGTCAGGAGATCGAGACCACAGTGAAACCCCGTCTCTACTAAAAATATAAAAAATTAGCCGGGCGTGGTGGCGGGCGCCTGTAGTCCCAGCTACTCAGAGAGGCTGAGGCAGGAGAATGGCGTGAACCCGGGAGGCGGAGCTTGCAGTGAGCCGAGATTGCGCCACTGCACTCCAGCCTGGGCGACAGAGCGAGACTCCGTCTCAAAAAAAAAAAAAAAAAAAAAAGAAATTGATAAGTCAAATAGGAAAAAAAAATAGGATATATATACAGATACATAACCCATTCAACAAGTTTGAGTTCAAACACCAATGTAGAACTCTTAACAATGAGAGGACACATTCTTTTCAAGTACAAATGAGTTATTTATAAAGGTTGACCACATGCGAAACCAGAAAGAGGGGTTCAACAAATACATACAGATCACACGGTAGTAAAATTATAAATCAACAACTAAAATAAAGCCCAAAAGACTCATATACCTTTGGAAACTGAAGACATGCTTGTAATTAATTAATAAGTCAATGAAGAAACCTTGTGACACTTCAAATATGAAGTCTTCTGTGCTAGGTAGAATTCTAAAGATGGCCCCCTCCGCTAAGATTAATCTATTAAACACTAATGTAGGTACTGCTGTAAAATGGTTTTGCAGATGTAAATAAAATACCAAATCAGTTGACATTAAAATACAGAGATTATCTGGGTGGACCTGACCCAGTCAGGCAAGTCTTCTAAAAGCAGAGAGTTTTCTCTGGTGGTGGGGGCAGAAAGGAAGTCAGATTTGAAACATAAGAATCATTCAGTATAGCATCCCTGGCTTGAATATGGAGAAGGACCACATGTCAAGGAATGTGGGTGGCATCTAGAAGCTAACAGCAGCCCCTGCTGAGAGCCACCAAGGAAATAGGGACCTTATAGGAAACTACAAGCACAAAGAACTGAATTCTACCAACAACCTGAATATGCTTGGGAGTACATTCTTCTCCAGAGCCTGCAAATAAGAACTCAGCATAGATGACACCTTGATTTTGGCCTTGTGAGACCCTAAGCAAAGAACTAGTTGAATAATGTCAGGCTTCTGATCTATGGAAAATGTGATATGATAAATGGGTGTTATACACAGCAGTAGAAAATTAGGCCTTATAGTAGATTTTTATAATAATGGTCCCCATTTAATTATGCTGTCAAGTCCACATCCTTTGCAATGTTATGTTGCCACTCACTCCCGTCAAGAGACGGAGTCTCTTTCTCATTTCTCTACCCCCTTGAATCTAAGCTAAACTTGTGACTTTCCCTGACCAGTAGAATATGGTGGAAGTGACATTGTGTGAATTCTCAGAGGTTAGGCTTTTAGAAGCCTTCAGCTACCACTCTTGAAACTCTGGGACGACTGTGCTGTGAAGAAGCCCAGTTTAGCCTATAGAAGGCTATAACAGTCCACATGGAAGAGAAATGAACCACTCCAGCCAACAGCCAACATTAACTGCTATTTGAGTAAGGTTTTCTTGGATCCTTCAGTCCTAGCTAAATTGTCATATGACCTCAGCTGCATGAGGGATCTCAGGGAAAACCAGCAAAACAGCCCAAGTTACCTGTAGAATTTTGAGCAATAACATATTGTGTTTTAAGCCATTAAGTTTTGGGTTGGTTTGTTATGCTTCAGTACATAACTTAAATGAGGCTGAATAAAAACAAAGCCAATATATATTAGAATTATGGGATAAAATTAAAGCAATAAATAGAGGGTAATTTATAGCCTTAAATACATATGTTAGAAACAAAGATTGAAAATCAATGAATTAATTATTTAAATAAATAAAGTAGTAAAGGGAAAGCAAGGAAATCCAAAGAAATGATAATTGAGAAAATGATAAGGAGTAGAAATAAATGAAAATTTCAACAAGGACTAATAGGATTAACAAAATTATGAGCTGTTTTTTGCAGAGACTAGTGAACAGACAAACCTCTTGCATGACTAAGAATTTTGTTTAAAATGGAAATACACAAATAATATTAGCAGCAAAATGGAGACTAAATTAAAATCATAGGCTATTCTTATTCTATTAATTATTATTATTATTATTATTATTTTTTGAGATGGAGTCTCGCTCTGTCGCCCAGGCTGGAGTGCAGTGGTGCAATCTCGGCTCACTGCAAGCTCCGCTTCCTGGGTTCACGCCATTCTCCTGCCTCAGCCTCTCCGAGTAGCTGGGACTACAGGTGCCCGTCACCAAGCCCGGCTAATTTTTTGTATTTTTAGTAGAGACGGGGTTTCACCGTGGTCTTGATCTCCTGACCTCGTGATCTGCCCGCCTCAGCCTCCCAAAGTGCTGGGATTACAAGCGTGAGCCACCGCGCCTGGCCTCTATTAATTATTTAAAAAACTAAATCATTGGCTAAAATTAATACCCATTCATGACTTTTTAAAAAAGCAAACTAGCTTTTTTAAAATCCGAAACTACATGTCCCAAAATCTAAACTACTATATGAAATGGTGAAAAGTTAGAAGCATTCCTTTCGAAGTCAGGAACAACATAAGGAAAATGTTATCGTCACTTCTACTTGAAACTATACTGGAGGTTTCATTAAGGCAATAACACATACACATACACACATAAAAGAAATTGAAGGTAAAAGGATTAGGTAGGAACCCAAGAAAATCTACAAGCAAACTGAAATATGTAATAAAAGAGTTCACTACTGAAATGGCAGATAAAAAACTAACAATGATGGTTACTAGTCAGGGCAGTCATTGGGGAACAGAGTGTATAGGGAGACGGGTGGAAGCAAAACTCATTGTATGCTTTATTATATCCTTTTGACTTTTGAATAATATAAATGTAGTCAACAAAGATTAACACAAAGAAGTGGATGGACAAAGTTGCTGGATAAAAGATCAATATAAAAATCAATGTCATCAAAATCAGGAACAATCAATTTGAAAGTCTAATTTTTAAAATCCCATTCAAGACCTGTGTGGAGAAAATCATAAAACTTTATTGTAAAAGAAAATCTAATAGTCAGAAAGATATACCATGTCCATGGGCAGGAAGTTTTGATGACATAAAGATGAAAGTTTCCCCTAAGTTAATATCTAAGTGTAAGGCAATTCCAATAAAAATAATAACAAGATTTTCAAGGAACTTGATGAGATAAATCCTAAAATTCACTTGGTTGAATAAAGGCCAAAAAAAAATAGCTATGACAGTATGGAAGAAAGAGTAAAGAGGAAGGGCTTTCCTATTAAATATCAAACCTTATTATGAAGCTGCAACAATTAACACTGAGTGCTATTAGTGTAAGAGTAGGTAAGTGAAACAATTGGCAGACAGAAATAGACTAACATAGGCTGGGCGCGGTGGCTCACGCCTGTAATCCCAGCACTTTGGGAGGCAGAGGCGGGCGGATCACGAGGTCAGGAAATCAAGACCATCCTGGCTAACATGGTGAAACCCTGTCTCTACTAAAAATACAAAAAAAAATTAGCTGGGCGCGGTATCGGGTGCCTGTAGTCCCAGCTACTCGGGAAGCTGAGGCAGGAGAATGGCGTGAACCCGGGAGGCGGAGCTTGCAGTGAGCCAAGATAGCACCACTGCTGTCCACCTGGGCGACAGAGCAAGACTCCGTCTCAAAAACAACAAAAAAAAGAAATTAACATAGATATGGAAACTTAGGTTTTGAGTAGATAGTATTTATTTTTTTTTATTTTTTATATTTTTTCTTTTTTCTTTTTTTTTTTTTGAGATGGAGTCTCGCTCTGTCGCCCAGGCTGGAGTGCAGTCAAGCTCCGCCTCCCGGGTTCACGCCATTCTCCTGCATCAGCCTCTCCGAGTAGCTGGGACTACAGGCGCCTGCCACCACGCCCGGCTAATTTTTTGTCTTTTTTAGTAGAGACGGGGTTTCACCATGGTCTCGATCTCCTGACCTCGTGATCCGCCCGCCTCGGCCTCCCAAAGTGCTGGGATTACAAGCGTGAGACACCGCGCCCGGCCGAGTGGATAGTATTTAAAAGTAATTGGAGTTTTCTAGAAATTTACCGTTTACCATGATGCGCTTCCTCTAGCAATTTGAAAATGAGTGTGCACAAGTTATTAATTACAGCATTATTGCAATGCAAAATAATGGAAACAACCTAAATGGAGTTCATTTATTAAACATGGAATAATGTTTAAATAAACTATGGTATATTCACATAATGGAATACTATGCAGCTGAATAAAAATAATGAGGAAGATCTCTATGAACTGATGTGGAATGATTTTCAGTTTATATTATTAAGTAAAAAAAGTGAAGTGCAAGATTATACCACCTTTTGTATAAGAAAGAAGGAAAAAGAAGAAAATATACGCAAATCTCTTCTTCTTCTTCTTTTTTTGAGACGGAGTCTTGCTGTCACCCAGGCTGGAGTGCAGTGGTGCGATCTGGGCTCACTGCAAGCTCCGCCTCCCGGGTTCACGCCATTCTCCTGCCTCAGCCTCCCGAGTAGCTGGGACTACAGGCACCAGCTACCACGCCCGGCTAATTTTTGTATTTTCAGTAGAGACAGGGTTTCACCGTGTTAGCCAGGATGGTCTCGATCTCCTGACCTCGTGATCTGCCTGCCTCGGCCTCCCAAAGTGCTGGGATTACAGGCGTGAGCCACCGTGCCCGGCCAAATCTCTTCTTTAGTGCAAAAAGAAGCACAGGAAGGACGAACCAAGATTAATGAGAGTAGATTCTACAGGACATGAGTGGGCATGGGTAGAGGAGGGAGGAAATGAGAGGGATAACACTGTGATGTCCCTTTTTGTAGAGTTCTGACTTTTGGGACAATACTAATGTTTCGTATATTTTTAAAAGAAGAAAATCAGCAAGAAATGGGGAGACCACATAATTACGTACAAACAAAACCAAATAAAATTGTATTTCAAATGAATAACGTAATTACACTGACAATGAAGAAAAATAATTAACTCATGGTACTTTTGAAAACATTCTTTGCAATGTAGACTAATACATACTATATATCAGGCTAAAGAGAAAAAACCTTTATATACATTTTAGAGTACAGTTTTAGTCTTCATTTTTGCAAAGGCATGAGTTAGCAGTTCTGAAATTACTAGGTATTCTATGATTTAACAAATAATTATGTTGTGGATAATGGGAGTCACATTTTTCACTGTGCTTCAAAGGAAGTTACAAATGTGGAACCAAGAAGGATAGAATGACCTTGTAGTGGTGGATTAGAATGGGAGATACTGATAAGAGCTCATTGTTTGATAGATTAAATAGATACAGGTATAAATAAGTATACAGAAATACATGTGTATTTATAGAAATATATTCATATGTGTCTAAATACCTACGTCTCAAAAATAAATAGTGGTGGCAGGGGGCATAAGCACATCTAATGCTCAGGTCTTGGTTTCTAAATCCATTTAAGAAGCTAGGGCATTTGTCCAGTTTAGAAGGAAAGGGTTTGTGGCGGGGACCACAGGCTTCTTGGAAGATGGCCAAAAATTCCAGAACTAGTGCACGGAAAGTAAAAGATGAGTCTGAGATCTTGTTGAGTCAGAAAGTAAAAAATGTTCAAAGAAAGATTGGCACATAACAAAATAGCATAGGGAAAAAATAAAAGAAACAGGAACTAGCTTAAAGTGGGGACTCCTGCTGGCTAAAACAAGGATAATTTGAGCATCCAAATAAATAATTGTAGAAAAGGATTACAAATAAGAATCTATGAGCCCACAGTGATATAATTAAACAAATAAGTGGTAGAGAAAGGAAAGCTTACAGTCAAAGGCCAGCTGCTAAATGTATGAAGAATGATGGAATTGGAAAATTGCAATTTGGAAACCATCATAATAGATTCAGTGGACAGTCATCAATGTATGCTAAAATTATGGTTGAAGAGTTCAAGGAGTAAGAAAATATTTCATAGTCTCAAAGTATCTCCCCACAAGATACTTATTAATTACAAAGGGGAAAATAGTAACATTAGCGTAGAAAAACCTGGCAGCTGGCAATGTAATAAATGATCAAAGTTAACATCACGAGTATTGAGATAAGTAGCTTGTGCTTCCTGATATGGTGCACTGAGAACAGAGCATTTTTATGGTATTCCTGTTAAGTTCATAACCTGATATAATTATGAGGGAACAGCAGACAAACATGAATTGGGGAATAGTTTACAAAATAGCGCTCTATTTTTAAAAAATGCCAGTGCCACGAAACACAAAGACTCAAGAACTATTCCAGATTAAAAGAAACTGGAGACATAAATAATGAATACAATGCATGATCTTGGATTTTATTTTCTTATAAAGGACATTATTGGGCTGGGCGTGGTGGCTCATGCCTGTAATCCCGGCACTTTGGGAGGCCAGTTGAGCCCTGGAATTTAAGAACAGCCTGGGCGACATAGTGAGACCTTATCTCTACCAAACATTAAAAAAATTAGCTGGGCATGATGGCACCTTGTAGTCCCAGCTACTTGGGAGGCTGAGGTGGGAGGATTGCTTGAGCCCAGGAGGTTGAGGCAGCAGTGAGCTGTGTTCACACCACTACACTCCAGTCTGGGTGATACAGCAAGATCCTGTCTCAAATAAATGAATGAGTGAATGAAGAAATGAATGAATGATGTTATTGGAACAATTGGAAAAATCTTGATAAGGTCTATAGATTAGATGATAGTATTCTATCTATACTAACTTCCTGATTGTGATAATTGTACTGTGGTTATATAGGAGAATATCTTTGATTTTAGAAAACACACTCTGAAGTATTAAAATTGAATCATATCTCTACTTGCAAATGTTCAGGAAGAGTTAGGTGTGTGTTTATGTAGATATACACACACATATATACTTTAACTTTTCTATATATTTTTAACTTTTCTATATTTTTCTAACTTTTACATACACACACATACAGTAATCCCTCCTTGTCCCCCAGGGATATGTTCCAAGACCCCCCAGTGGATACCTGTAACAAAGAATAGTACTGAATCCTATATATACTATGCATGAATTTCTTTTTTTAAATAATTATTAAAAATTTTTTTCTAATAGCTCACAGGTGCTACTAAATATGCACAATTTCTTTTTCCTTCTTCACAATTTCATGGATAAGAGATAAGTTCATTACACAGATCTTAGCAACCTCAGCATACATTTTTTTCTTTCCTGATTATGTCAAGAGCTTTCACCTTTTCATGAAAAGGAAGCACTTTATGGCTTCTCTTTTGCATATCCAAATTGCCAGCATCACTACTTTTGTGCTATGAGTCCATTATTAAGTAAAATAAGGGTGGCTTGAATACAAGCACTGTGAGACCATGACAGCTGATCTGATAACGGAGAGGGCTATGAAGTGACTAACTGGCAGGTAGCGTCTACAGTGGGGATATGCTGGACAAAGGGATGACTACATCCTGGGAGGGATGGCACAAGATTTCATCACGCTCTTCATAATAGCAGTGTGCAATTTAAAACTTACGAATTGTTTATTTCTGGAATTTTCTATGTAATATTTTCAGATCTTGGTGGGCCGAGGTTGATCTTGGGTAAGTGAAGGTGTGGAAAGCAAAACCTCAGATAAGGGAGACTACTGTATACATATATATATATACAGTACATGTATTCTTTCCTGAGAAGGAAGAGAGAACTGTTTTTGTAACTTTTATTTAATCTGAAATTATGTCCAAAAAATTTTAAAATACCCCTTAAAATAATGCAGACTTAAAACAAATAAGTGGTAGAGAAAGGAAAGCTTACAAAGGCCAGCTGCTAAATGTATGAAGAATGATGGAATTGGAAAATTGCAATTTGGAAACCATCATAATAGATTCAGTGGACAGTCATCAATGTATGCTAAAATTATGGTTGAAGAGTTCAAGGAGTAAGAAAATATTTCATAGTCTCAAAGTATCCGCACTACACACCCACTAGAATAGCTTAAATCAAAAAGATAGGCCAGGTGTGGGGGCTCGTGCCTGTAATCCCAGCACTTTGGGAGGCTCAAGCAGGCAAATCGCTTGAGCCTGGGAGTTTGAGACCAGCTTGGACAGCATGGTGAAACCCCATCTGATATATTTTGGCTGTGTCCCTACCCAAATCTCATCTTGAATTGTAACTCCCACAATTCTCACTTGTTGTGGAAGGAACCAGGTGGGAGGTAATTGAATTATGGGGGTGGCTCTTTTCTGCACTGTTCTCCTGGTAGTGAATGAGTCTCACAAGATCTGATGGTTTTAAAATTGGGAGTTTCCCTACACAAGCTTCTTTTTGCCTGCTACCATCCACATAAGACGTGACTTGCTCCTCTTTGCCTTCCACCATGATTGTGAGGCCTCACCAGCCACTTGAAATTGTGAGTCCAATTAAACCTCTTTCCTTTGTAAATTGCCCAGTCTCTGGTATGTCTTTATCAGCAGCATGAAAACTGACTAATACAGTAAATAAAAAATACAAAAAAATACAAAGATTAGCCAGGGGTGGTGGCGTGTGCCTGTAGTCCCATGTACTTGGGAGGCTGAGATGAGAGAATCACCTTTTCCTGGAAGGTTGAGGCTGCAGTGAGCCCCTGTGATGGCACCACTGCACTCCAGCCTGGGTGACAGAATGAGATCTTGTCTCAAAAAAAAAAAAAAAGGATAGACAATGCCAAGTATTAACAAGGATGTGGATAAACTGGAATCCTCATACATTACTGGTAGGGTTGTAAATTGGTACAACCACTTTGGAAAACAGTTTGTCAGATTCTAAAATAGTTACATATATTTACCATATGTCCCAGCAATTCTACTTCTCTATATCTAGCCAAGAGAAATGAAGACATATGTCCACCCAAAAATTTGTGTATGAATTTTTATCACAGCATTTAATAATAGCACAAAATTGGGAACATTTTACATGTCCATCAGTGAATGGGTAAATAAAATAAGGAATATTTATCCAATGGAGTACTACTCAGCAGTTAAAATGAAATTCTGATTCATGTAACTATGGATAAATCTCAAAAATATTATGGTAAGTGAAAAAAGCAAAGCACAGAAGACTATATATTATTTGATTCTATTTATTTGAAATAAGGAAAATAGATCAATGGTTGCCTGGAGCTAAAGGTGAGGATGGAGAGTAACTGCAAACAGGCATGAAAGAACTTTTTGGAGTAATAGGAGTCTTCTGACACTGGATTGTGCTGATGCTTGCACAACATAACATTAAAATTAGTGAATTTTATGGCATGTAAGTTATGCCTTAATATAGCTATTTTTTTATAAAGACACTATATAGCACCTGCAAAATGAGAAACAAATGGATTCTTCACTAAATGATGGTGGGACAACTGGCTACTATCCATATTAAAAAAAAAATTAGGGCCGGGCGCGGTGGCTCACGCTTGTAATCCCAGCACTTTGGGAGGCCGAGGCGGGCGGATCACGAGGTCAGGAGATCGAGACCACGGTGAAACCCTGTCTCTACTAAAAATATAAAAAAATCAGCCAGGCGTGGTGGCGGGCGCCTGTAGTCCCAGCTACTCGGAGAGGCTGAGGCAGGAGAATGGCGTGAACCCGGGAGGCGGAGCTTGCAGTGAGCCGAGATCACGCCACTGCACTCCAGCCTGGGCGGCAGAGCGAGACTCCGCCTCAAAAAAAAAAAAAAAAAAAAAAATTAGTTCCTTACCTCACACACCACACACAATTCCAACTGGTTTAAAGACCTAAGTTTTTTTTCTTAAGAGACAGGGTCTTGCTCTGTTGCTGAGGCTGGAGTGCAGTGCAGTAGGACAATCCTGGGCTCAAGGGATCCTCCTGTTTCAGCCTCCTGAGTAGCTGGGACTACAGGCATGCACCACTACTCCTGGATAATTTATTTTATTATGTGTAGAGACAGAGTCTCACTATGTTGCCCAGGCTAGTCTTGAACTCCTGGCCTTAAGAAATCCTCATGCCTCAGACTTACAAAGAGCTGCGATTATAGGCATGAGCCTCTGTGCCCAGCCCTAACGATCTAAGTCCTTTTTTTTTTCTTTTTTTTTTTTGAGACAGGGTCTTGCTCTGGTACCCAGGCTGGAATGCAGTGGCAGGAACACAGCTCACTTGCTGCCTCGACCTTCTAGGCTCAAATGATCCTACTGCCTCAGGCCCCCAAGTAGCTGGGACAACAGATGTGTGCCACCATGTCTAATTTTTTCATTTTTTGTAGAGGCAGAGTCTCACCATGTTGCCCAGGCTGGTCTTAAACACGTGGGCTTGAGTGATCTTTCCCCCTCAGCCTTGCAAAGTGTGGGGATTACAGGCATGAACTGCTGCACCAAGCCCTGTGCCCATTTTAAAATCAGATTGTAGAGATTTTTCCTTATTGTAGCAGCTACTTATATAACCTGGATGCTAATCTTCTATTAGTTATAAATTCTGCAAATATTTATAAGTCCTTAAACTTTATTTTAGTGTCATTTGTTATACATGAGTTTCCAACTTTAAAGTTGTGGGAAAAATCACTTGAGCCTAGAATGTTGAGGCTGCAGTGAGCTGTGATTGTGCCACTGCACTCCAGCCTGAATGACAGAGCCAGACCCTGTCTCAAAAAAGAAAAAACGGGGGGGAGGGGCATGGGGAACAACATAGGAATATGCAGTTTGCTAATGTGGAGATTGTAAAAGTTAATACATGTATGAGAAGAAGCTCTGTGTCACTAGTAAGCATAAGAATGCAACTTAGAATAATGATGTGGCAGAAATTCACAGCCATCAGATTGGCAAAAATTAAGGTATGGTATTAGCACTTATCGGGGTAACCAGCCCCCAATATTTCAACGTAGGTTTTTTTCTATTTTCCCTAAGTGTCGGCCAGTCTGAGAAATAAAGGGAAAGAGTACAAAAAAGAGAAATTTTAAATCTGGGTGTCCAGGGAAGACATCACATGTCAGCAGGTTCCGTGATGCCCCCTGGGCCACAAAACCAGCAAGTTTTTATTATGGATTTCAAAAGGGGAGGGGTGTACGAATAGGGTGTGGGTCACAGAGATCACATGCTTCAAGGGCAATAAAATATCACAAGGCAAATGGGGGCAGAGCGAGATCACAGGACCAGAATGAAATTAGAATTGCTGATGAAGTTTCATGTCCCACTGGGCACGCATTATCATTGATAACATCTTATCAGGAGACAGGGTTTGAGAGCAGACAACTGGTCTGACTAAAATTTACTAGGCAAGAATTTCCTAATCCTAATAAGCCTGGGGGCGCTACAGGAAACCGGGGCTTTTTTCATCCCTTATCTACAACCGTATAAGAGAGACACTCCCAGAGCGGCCATTTTAGAGACCTACCCCTGGGAATGCATTCTCTTTCTCAGGGCTGTTCCTTCCTGAGAAAAAGAATTCAGCCATATTTCTCCTATTCACTTTTGTAAGAAGAG
This sequence comes from Hylobates moloch, assembly GCF_009828535.3. Lineage (NCBI taxonomy): Eukaryota > Metazoa > Chordata > Mammalia > Primates > Hylobatidae > Hylobates > Hylobates moloch. The sequence continues at coordinate 67,869,417 of NW_026652278.1, read as the reverse complement.
AAATGTGACTCTGTTCTGTCCGGCCCCGCAGGCAGTCAGGCCCAATAGTTATTTCCCTTGTTCCCTGAAAATCACAGCCATCCTGTTCCTTTTGGATGCCCAGATTTCATATTGTTCAAACACACATGCTCTACAAAAATTTGTGCAGATAACGCAATCATCACAGGATCCTGAGGTGACATACATCCTCAGTTTACAAAGATGATGGGATTAAGAAATTAAAGTAAAGACAGGCATAGGAAATTATAAGAGTATTGATTGGGGAAGTGATAAATGTCCATGAAATCTTCACAATTTATGTTCAGAGATTGCAGCAAAGACAGGCATAAGGAATTATAAAAGTATTAATTTGGGGAACTAATAAATGTCCATGAAATCTTCACAATCCACGTTCTTCTGCCGTGGCTTCAGCTGGTCCCTCTGTTCAGGATCCCTGACTTCCCACAACAAGCACTGATGATGACTCTCATAATTGTAATTGGATGTAAATTGGCACAACCACTTTTAAGTACAATGTGGCATTATTTAGTTACATTCATATCTACAATTTGGCAATGTCATATCTAGATATAATCCTAAGAAAAATACAAGAAGATATGTACGTCTGTAATCCTAGCTATTCAGGAGGCTGAGGCAGGAGAATTGCTTGAACCCAGGGGGCAGAGGTTGCAGTGCTGAGATTGTGAGAGTGCTGAGATTGTGCCATTGCACTCCAGCCTGGGTGACAGAGCGAGACTCCATCTCAAAAAAAAAAAAAAAAAATGAAGAAGGAGAAGGAGAAGAAGAAGGAGAAGAAGATATGTACAAGGATGTTTACTGCAGCAATGTTCATGATAGCAGAAAAATTATTTTTCAAAATTGTTTTGACTATTCTGGATCCTGACATCATTTGGGCCTCTGCCTCCCTGTGGCAGGAGGAAAACAAAGTAATAGTGGTGGGAAAGGAAGGTGTGCTGGAAAATGCCGCTGGCAATTCAGTGAACTTCAGGTGGGAACATTTCAAAGTGTAGATTTGGAGGAAGTAAGGGTTTAGGGTATGAAAGTTTTGTGAACTAGTAAAACTTTCATATGGATTAGCATTAATCAGAAAACTGGACTAGATATTCCCCAGGTCCCCTTCAGACCCGAATATTCTGTGGTTCTTACATATTTAAGCTTTACCAAGTGACTTTGCATACTCTAAGTAACTATGTAACAAACTCAAGAAGTAGAATAGTAGATTCACGTTATCTCATTTAACTTCTGGAGGAGTGCTTCATGCAAAGAATAATATAAACTGGTGGGGAGTAGTTAGTGTTCTTATCTCATATCCAGATCTTCATAGAAGTAATTCTGATACCTACTTTTTCTAATTCCTAGAGACAGAGTAATGTAGTAGTTAAAAACTTGGACTCTGGAGTCAAACTGCATTGTTTTAAACCTGGCTTCTCTACTTGCTAGCTTCATAACCTTGGCAAGTTACTTATCCTCTCTGTAAATTGGGAATAATAAATAACAGTAGTTATCTCCTAGGTCTTAAGGATTAAGAATGAACTTAAGTAAAGCACTAAAAACAACATCAATAATGAAAACAATGTAAATCACATAGTATGGACTGGTAAGTGTTAATTATTATTAACAGAATGGCTTCAGTCCTAAGAGGAACAAATGACTCTTGGTGCTTTCAAAAAGGTGAGAGGCCAAGTTATCTTTAAGCTTTTCAAAAGGAAGGAGGAATTTTTTTTCCTTTTTTTTTTTTTTTTGAGATGGAGTCTCGCTCTGTTGCCCAGGATGGAGTGCGGCGGCATGATGTTGGCTCACTGCAACCTCCGCCTTCTGGGTTCAAGCGATTCTCCTGCCTCAGCCCCCCGAGTAGCTGGGACTACAGGCACATGCCACCACACCCGGCTAATTTTGTGTATTTTTAGTAGAGATGGGGTTTCACCGTGTTAGCCAGGATGATCTCGATCTCCTGACCTCGTGATCCACCCACCTTGGTCTCCCAAAGTGCTGGGATTATGGGAGTGAGCCACTGCGCCTGGCCAGGAGGAATTTTTTTTTTTAAGAAACCTTTTTCTCCCTACCACCTTTCATTTGCTAGCTTTCCCTCTGAATTCAGAAGTTCTTAACTGGAAGGTGTAGAAGCCTCTGCCTTAGGCGTAGGTGCCTCTGCCTTAGTTGAGGCAATGTATTTCCTTACTACAATGTTTATGACCTGTCATCATCACCAACTGCTGCACTTTTTTCAGGTTGGACGGCAATTAGAAGCTGAGCAGGCCTACAAGTACATGATCAAGGTATGACACAGATGCCTCTGTCATTTGCCTGACCCATGTTGAGGGTGGGAAATTAGGAGGGAGGTACTGGCTTAATTCAGGACTTTCATAATGTGAATATTTTTCTAGAGGCTTTTCTTACCATCTTTGCCATTATCGTGGGGCTGCTGGGTTTGTAATAACAACCTACATATTACCATAGGTGATCTTTCTTCCAACTCTTTAGAGAGAATATATAATAGTTAACAGAAAGATAGCCTGGGAGTCAGTCAACCTGAATTATGATTCTGGTTTTGCCATTAACTTACTGTGTTAATAATATTGTGGGCTTCCTTTTCCTCTTGTAATATGTAGTGGTTGGTCTAGTCTAGGGATCAGCAAACATTTTCTGTAAAGGGCAAAATAGGAAATTTTGGGGGATTTGTAGGTCAAACAGTCTGTTGCAACTACTAAACTCTGCACTTGTAGTACAAAAGCAGCTATAGATAATACATAAGTGAATGGCTGTGTTCCAGTACAATTTTACTTACAAAAAAAACATGTAGTGGCCAGGCATGGTGGCTCATGTGTGTAATCCCAGCACTTTGGGAGGCTGAGGTGGGTAGATCACAAGGTCAGGAGATGGAGACCATCCTGGCTAACACGGTGAAACCCTGTCTCTACTAAAAATACAAAAAAATTAGCTGAGCGTCTTGGTGGGCACCTGTGGTCCCAGCTACTCTGGAGGCTAAGGCTCTGTCTCAAAAACAAACAAACAAAAACAGGCAGTGAGCTGGATTGGCTCATGAACAACCCCTGGTCTGTTCTATCTGTTACATATACATACATATTTTGAGACAGAGTCTTGCACTGTTGCCCAGGCTGGAGTGCAGTAGCACGATCTCAGCTCACTGCAACCTCCACTTCCTGGTTCAAGCGATTCTTGTGCCTCAGCCTCCCAAGTATCTGGGATTACAGGTATGTGCTACCATGCCCAGCTACATTTTTTTTTTTTGAGAGGGAGTCTCGCTCTGTCTCCCATGCTGGAGTCCAGTGGCGCAATCTCCACTTACTGCAAGCTCCGCCTCCTGGGTTCAGGCCATTCTCCTGCCTCAGCCTCCTGAGTAGCTGGGACTACAGGCGCCTGCCACTGCACCCAGCTAATTTTTTGTATTTTTAGTAGATGGGGTTTCACCATGTTAGCCAGGATGGTCTTGATCTCCTGACCTTGTGATCCCCCCTCCTCGGCCTCCCAAAGTACTGGGATTATAAGCGTGAGCCACCACGCCTGGCCACATTTTTGTATTTTTCATAGAGACAGGGTTTTGCTATGTTGGCCAGGCTGGTCTCAAACTCCTGGTCTCAAGTGATCCGCCCACTTCAGCCTCCCAAACTGTTGGAATTACAGGTGGAAGCCACCATGCCTGGCCTGTTCGAATAGTTATGAATTGCAAGTAACTTGACTTGAAAGACAGTGGTTTAAACAAATTAGTTTTTTCTCATCTAATGAAAAGTCCAGGGCTCGTACCGCAGCTCCACAATGTCATCAAGGACCCAAAATCTATCTTTGTGCTCCACCAATTGTAGCATGCAGTTTCTATCCCTCATAGTTGCAAGACAGCCAGCGTAGCTTACTATCATAGCCATGTTTCAGGCAAGATAAAGAACAATAAGGGGAAAAGGAAAAAGGGGCCATGCTACTTCACTTCCCTTTAAAGGGCTTTCCCTAAATAAAGGGCTTCTCCAGGTGTCCTACCCAATGACTTTAGTTTACATTTCATTGGGCCACAATTGGTCATGACTACCTCTAGCTGCATGGGAAGCAGGAAAATGTGGCTTTTTAGCTGATTGCATTGCTGCCTTGAAAAGAAATTAAGATTTTGTTAGTAAGAAAAAATAGGTATTCTGTAGGCTCCTAGATGTCTCTACTACATATCTAGATTCTAAAACTAAAACCAGATCTAATATAAGCCTATGATTTCTGTCTCTGATTCCCTGATATCGCTTGCCAGATGGGAATACTATGCATTAGCCAAGAGATGCTGGTAATAATGTGAACACTTTTTAAAAATAAAAAAAGTAAACTTTAATGAAGTTATCTTACAAAAAAATGTACAAATCATGACCGTGCATAGTGCTTGATGAATTTTCACAAAGTAAACATATCCACGTAACCAGGACAAGGTTCTAAGGTCTTCTACTGGAGCTTTCATGAAATAGGGAATATAGGAAGAGCCAATTCCATCCCAGGGAACTATGTTCTTTAGCTGTAGCCCCACAAAAGAGGGGTCTTCAAAGCCACATAAAATGTATCACGTATGACATATATCTTTCCCTTTCTTCCTCTTTCATGTAGCTGAAATTGAAAGATGAGGCTCTGCTTGCAGAGATCCACACATTACAGGAAACAGTTGGCTTTGGAAATCCATCTTTCTGATACCCTTCCAGCTGAAGAATTTTCTGTATGGGACTCTGAGTTCCTTTCCTTCCCAGAGAGTTTTACCGTATGAAGCCTGGAGCTGGAGAACGAAAGAATCTTCACTATAAACAGAGACCCATTCATTTATTTCCATTGGCTGTGTTACTGGTTGACGAGAAACTGGGTCACAATAAAAAATGGAGATATGAAACTCAAAATTCATCAGTGTGGTTCTGGAGTTAATGTATACTGAGTTATATGTAGGTATTTAGTTATATAAATAACTATAGTGTACTTGCTATAATAATTATATGGCATATATATATACATATAATAAAATTAAAGTATAGTGGGGTGATTATTAGGGTTTCTGATGAAAGCTTATTGGATCACTCCTGGAGGAAGTCAGGTGCTAAGGTCTCTGGACAGGTTCAGTTAACTGAAATACAGGAATTAAGGCGTCATTTTCAAAGGTGGCCCTGGAGGAAGACTGCTATGCTGGGTCACTGTATTAGGGCAAAGAGCATGTTAGCCCTTTGGAACTAACAGTAAACGAAAAAGCTGAACAGAGAGGTCTTTGCTGAACGTGGAGCTATTGACACCTTCTCACCAAACACAGGCATCTTCATGGATCTAAACCACTAGGGCTCCAAGGAGACACTGTTACCCTCATCACCGAGCCCATATGCTAGGGCTACAGATGAAAAAAAAAAAATCATACTTCACCTCTGCCCTGGATCACAGCACGGCAAAAGCAGGAATAACCCCTCCCCCTTTTTTTTAAGGTGTGACTGCCTCGATAGGGGTGGGACGACAACAGGAGGAAAGGTGAGAGGTAAATTAATTTTAGTTAACGAGAAGGATAAAGTAAACTCTAGTCGCTTACAATCCTTCTCCTAGTCTCGGCCCTGACACCACCTCCTCTGTGAAGTCTTCCTCAGCAAGCACTAGGTTTGCCTTCTCTGCTTGCTGTCCTTGCACTGAGTACTACTGATCGCCCTAGTTTCTCTGCTGTCACCTCACGGTCTCCCCAGCGGACTGTGAGCTCCACCAGGAAAGAACAGCGCCCTTTAGTATTTGCGTTCTCAGCGTTGCGCCTCGGCACCAACGCTTGCAAGATGGCTGGCTCTTGTAGCACTTCTCTGGGCGCGCCTTGGATTCGCGTAAAACTTCCGACTCCAGCAGGGACTCACAAGCCTGAGAGGGATCGCACCGCCACTCCCACAAGACATCACGAGAAACGCCTCTTTTGCAGCAGTTTAAGGTACGTTAAGGGTCACCGTGTTGCATTGTGGGAAGTATAGGGCGGCAAGCGGAAGAGGCGTGGCGAGCGGATCATCCGCTTCCGGAGTCGAGGTTTTCGGGCTTGGACAGCTTGGCGTTGCGGCCTGCAGCTTCCTTCTGTGTTTGTCCTCTTCCCTGCCAAGGCCATAGAGCTGGTGCGTGCGGGTAGCGGGGCGCTCCGAGGAGCCGCACGCCGGCGGCACCATGGTGCACCTCAGTGAGTCATCGGGCCCCCGCGAGACGTTCCGGGCAGTCACGGGGCTCGGGAGTTCGGGGCCGGGTGGGGAGTCCAGGAGCGATGGAGGCAACCCGAACCTGAAGCAGCCACGCTGCCTTACATTTGATCCTTCTCAGTTTTTTCCCCACTTAATCACCGCTGAAAAATTTCCACCCCATTGAAGCAGCTAAGGCTCCGACAACGTCACAGAGCCTAGTGAATGGCAAGCCCATGCGGAGAGGGTTTGGGTATGAGGAGGAGGTCATTGCTGGGTGGAGTGGCCAAGAGGGGTTTCACAAAGAAGAATAGCATCTAAACTGGATTGACAGGAATGGATTGGAAGTGAGACATTTCAGTGGGAAAAGGGAATTGTGCCGTCTGTGTCATTTTGTCCTTTTTGTGCTGTTTCTTGTGTCCTAACCAGCTGCTTTTCTACAGCTACTCTCCTCTGCAAGGCCTATCGTGGGGGCCACTTAACCATCCGCCTTGCCCTGGGTGGCTGCACCAACCGGCCCTTCTACCGCATTGTGGCTGCTCACAACAAGTGTCCCAGGGATGGCCGTTTCGTAGAGCAGCTGGGCTCCTATGATCCATTGCCCAACAGTCATGGAGAAAAACTCGTTGCCCTCAACCTAGACAGGATCCGTCATTGGATTGGCTGCGGGGCCCATCTCTCTAAGCCTATGGAAAAGCTTCTGGGTAACTCAGCTCTGGTCTTACTTTATTGAGGAGATTTTAAACTGAAGTCAGCTCCAGGACAGTAGGTGTAAGAATGATTTTCGGCTGGGCACGGTGGCTCACGCCTGTAATCTCAGCGCTTTGGGAGGCCGAGGCGGGCGGATCACCTGCGGTCAAGAGTTTGAGACCAGAGTGGCCAACATGGTGAAACCCTGTCTCTACTAAAAATAAAAAAAAATTAGCTGGGCGTGGTGGCACGCACCTGTAGTCTCAGCTACTGGGGAGGCTGAGGCAGGAGAATCACCAAGATTGCGTCACTGCACTCCAGTCTGGGCAACAGAGGGAGATTCCATCTCAAAGAAAAAAAAAAGAATTATTTTCATTCCCTCTAGGCTGTTTGGGACTGAAGTGGGAGCTGAAGTTGTGATCTAACTGGCATTTTGAATCTGGAGGCCCCTTTTGTGGACTCCTTTGTAAGACTTTGGGTGACTGGTATTTTATGCTAAAAATGGGAATAGTATGTTTTGAATGGCCATCTGTCAGTTTACGTTTTTTAAAGTAAGGGGAATATTGTTAGGGAAGTAGACATCCACTGTCTCCTTGCAGGGGAGAAGTAGTACAGAGTTTGGCAAGTGAGGAGCATGGTTTGCGTCCATGCACTGGGTCAGATCTCAGACCTCAGTTCTGTGAGACAGTTCCTAGGGAAGCATTGGCTTATACTGTGTTATAATAAGTGAAAAATCTGTTACTTTTAGGTCTTGCTGGCTTTTTCCCTCTGCATCCTATGATGATCACAAATGCTGAGAGACTGCGAAGGAAACGGGCACGTGAAGTCCTGTTAGCTTCTCAGAAAACAGATGCAGAAGCTACAGATACAGAGGCTACAGAAACATAAATGAGCTGACTTTAGTGAGCATAGCAGTGGGAACAAGGTCAAGGTCCTCTTGAAACACTCTGCAGAGATCTTAATTTTGTTAGATTTGGAGTTCAATAAATGGAGTATCCTGAGTTGCCCTTGTCCTTCTGGCCTGGCCTGCACAGGGCCCAGGGAGAGATCTGTTCTTGTGTGACTTAGAGCTGGGTGTGGGTACTAATTAGCTTTTTTGGACTTTGTGTTGGGATAGAGAGTGGCTATGGGAGGATTGGACTTTTGAGTTGGGCTCTGGGTCTCTTGGACAACTTTACAATTTACTGGCTTCCAAGACTTCCTGCTTCAAAACCCCCAGCCAGACTATTCATGGCCCATTCAAATCTTCATGTTCATCCCACAAGTGCAAGAAGAGTTACCTTTCTTATTGATTTTGGAATTGGAGGTTTATATTGTCTTGCTTAATGCATATTCTTTTTTTTTTTTTTGAGACAGAGTCCTGCTCTGTTGCCAGGCTGGAGTGCGGTGGTGCAATCTCAGCTCACTGCAATCTCTACCTCCTGGGTTCAAGTGATTCTCCTGCCTCAGCCTCCTGAGTAGCTGGGGAGCTACAGGCGTGCACCACCACACCCAGCTAATTTTTTTTTTTTTTTTGAGAGGAGTCTCGCTCTGTCGTCCAGGCTTGAGTGCAGTGGTGCAATCTCGGCTCACTGCAAGCCCCGCCTCCTGCGTTCATGCCATTCTCCTGCCTCAGCCTCCCGAGTAGTCCCAGGAGTAGCTGGGACTACAGGTGCCCGCCATCACACCCAGCTAATTTTTTTGTATTTTTGGTAGAGATGGCGTTTCACCATGTTATCCAGGATGGTCTTGATCTCCTGACCTCATGATCCACCCACCTTGGCCTCCCAAAGTGCTGGGATTATAGGCATGAGCCACCACCCGGGCAAATTTTTTATTTTTAGTAGAGATGGGGTTTCACCATGTTGGCCAGGATGGTCTCAATCTCCTGCCTCTGACCTTGTGATCCGCCCACCTCAGCCTCCCAAAGTGCTGGGATTACTGACGTGAGCCACCACTCCCGGCCTTAATGCATATTCTTAAATATACAAAGGTAGATTTATTATGAAAATTGCTTTGGGGCTCTAATGACCTACCTTTTAAGAATGAGAAACTGCTGGGCTTAAGGGAATTCAGAATGAATCAAGATTGAACCATTCAAATGTGGCTGTGATTTCTGCATATATCATAGATGGGATCCTTCTGAGAATACTGGAATAGGGAATTAGGACACCAAGCCAATTCAGCTGTGAACCTTATTCTTGTACTTTTCTTGCTGGTAATTTTATGGAGCAGGTTAAGAAAGCTGCTCTGTGTTAGGATAAACTATACCAATAATGTTGACAACCTGTGATGAGTGTTGCATTTTACTTCTTGTATCTTTTCCTTCCTACCTTGATGCCAGTAATTTATAAGGGATCTTTATAGTTTGAATGTATTTGAATAACTTCAGTTTACTTTAGCTCTACTTTTTTATTTGACTCAACAATTCTTAGGTCTCAAGTATTCCCATGTGTTTTAAAAGCCTGAAGTCAGTGAGATGAAATTCAACATCAAGAATTTGAAGTAACTTGTAAGGAAAAATAATATAAAGATACCATTGGGGCAGTAGCTCACACCTGTAATCTCAGCACTTTGGGAGGCTGAGGTGGAAGGATCACTTAAAGCCAGAGTTTGAGACCAGCCTGTGCAACACAGCAAGACCACGTCTCTACAAAACCTTAAAAAATTAGCTGGGCGTGCTGGTGCTCACCCATAGTTCCAGCTACTCGGGAAGCTGGGCAGTAAGATCACTTGAGCCCAGGAGGCCGATCCTGCAGTGAACTGTGATTGTTCCACTACAGTCCAGCCTGGGTGACAGAGAAAAGAAAAAGAAAACATTACATAATTTGGCTAGAGCATAATAATTTGATTTTCTGGTTTTTGAAAATTTGAGTTGCAATAAAAGGATATTTCAATGTGCAATTTCAATTTTCAGTAGCAAATGTATATACAGAAAAACGTTAAAATGGATGTATTTGAGTACCTTAAAAATGAGAAACTAGAAGAAAGATAATATTGTAAAGCATCTACATATATTCTAGGCCTTTTGTGTACAAGGTTATTTGTGACGATTGTAAGGTATTATGAAGGCAGGTAGGATTATCTCCGTTTTGCAGATAGGGAAGCTGAGGCCTAGAGGTGGAAACTTGCCCAGTGATGTAAGATTCATACCGCGGTTATGCCCTCCTGGAAAGCCCTTCCCAACATACTATGTTGTCCATAGAGGGAAAAATGAGCAAAGACAGATGACTTAACTCTGGTATGTGACTAAGATATAGGAAATTTATAGAGGAGGTTCTATCAATGTGCCGACTTACTCTGTGTTTTATGTTCTGAGAACGATTACCAGCCATCTCAAATTCTGTGGTTGTCAAAGCTCCGCCGGGGTTGTTGCTGGTTGGCCCCCACTTGCTTTGAGACTTTGATGCCAGGGCAGGTTGAGAGGAACTGACTTTAGCTGAATTTGATCTTGGATCTGGCAAAGAGAAATGCTTTGAAAATCATGGCAACTCTGGGAGGTTTAAATGATATTAATGTATCCTGGAGAGTTTGAGGCTTTGCAGAAACTTATTGGCAGAGCAGAATGATTCTGAAAAATGCTACATCAGTGAGGGGATAAAATAATTGATAAGGTATTTTCTGCCAACTCGGGTATTCACTTAGCATTGTTTATCCTTTAAAATATGTATACACATACTTCCTCTGTGAGTTTATCCTACTTCCAAAGTTTTATCCCCAGCCTCAGCCTTGCTTTGGGTCTCCAGGCCCAAGTTTCTCACCATCTCTTGGATCATTGCTCCAGCCCACTCTGCTGCCACCTGGGATCCAACATGTTCAAACCCAGCTGTGAACTTCACAGAGTATTGAAAGAGCCTTTGCTTCAGCAGTTTATGTTATTAAGACGGAGGCTTGGGTCATGTTATCTCTCTCCACCAATGTGTAAGTTGAAAGTCCTGTTAGGTAAAAGTTTTTGGAAGACCCGTGTTTTGTGCTTTTTGGGTTTAAGTATAGGGTTTTTTCCTGCAGGGCTAGAGGGAAAGTACCCCAGCATTTCCAATCAGTGGGGTGCAAAATTATTTGCGTCTACAGCTTTACCTATTCCTTTCAGGAACATTTTTGAAAAAACACATCTTAAACCATGTGCAACTGCTGAATGCTGATGTTTGGCCGTTTTCTACTTAAAAAAAATAGGCCAGCAGTTTGTAAATTCAAGCTAATATATGAACTTTTTGAAAAAGTTGTTCTGGGACACTAAAAGGTAAGACGGACGCCAGATTTCCAGAGCAAGGGGAGGAGAAACCCGAGCAACATCACTTCCCTAAAAACCTAGCTCCTGCGCGCGGCCGGAGACTGTGACTCCATACGCCGGTGTTACTTACCCGGGCCCGCGCCTGCCTCGCCACACCTCGTTTTACGGCCGCCGTAAAGCGCGGATGCGCGGCGTGGCCACGCCCCTTCAGTGCTTGTGACGCAGGCGCCCTGGGCTTTTTGGGCGGGAAAAAGAAGTAGTCCTGGGTTGTACCCGGCGCGGCTGGGAGCAGCTGATTCCTCCGGGGCCGTATACCCGCCCGGCATGGGGCTGCTGGACCTTTGCGAGGAAGTGTTCGGCACTGCCGACCTTTACCGGGTGCTGGGCGTGCGACGCGAGGCCTCCGACGGTGAGGTCCGACGAGGCTACCACAAGGTGTCCCTACAGGTACACCCGGACCGGGTGGGCGAGGGCGACAAGGAGGACGCTACCCGCCGCTTCCAGGTATGCAGGGTCCCGCCCCGAGGCCGACCGGCTGCGCGAGCCTCCCCAGCCTTTTGGCCACCGGGCCCCGCCCCGGGGGAGCGCGCTGAGCTCCGCTTGGCGCCTTCTGATCTTTATTTCTCGCGCTGCGGTTTCGGTGGGAGGAGCAGGGGTGATTTACGGATACTCTCTGCCCTCAGATCTTGGGAAAAGTCTATTCCGTTCTCAGTGACAGAGAACAGAGAGCAGTGTACGATGAGCAGGGAACAGTGGACGAGGACTCTCCTGTGCTCACCCAAGACCAAGACTGGGAGGCGTATTGGCGGCTACTCTTTAAAAAGGTAAAGGACTCTGGAGGTTTCTTTGTGACAACATCATTCAATCAATAAACCTTTATTGATTGCCTTTAAGATCTTGTGTTTTGTGTTAATTTTGTAGGAATTAGGAATTTTGAGTTTGGCCTTGAAATATAAATACACGCACACTTACTGAAACGGGCTTTAAATTTCCTGTTAATGTGATTGTTGCACTGAAAAGGGCTGATTTATTTTTTTTGCAGGATGCGGTTTATTTTACATATTCAAATGTAAGCCCTTCCTGATTCCGGATCACCTCTCACCTTTGGAAACTTCACTTAAATTTCCCTTCCCTGGTCCCTGTTTAGCAGTTATGAAAATTGGATTTAAAAAGGAGGACTCCGGAGAAGCTTAGGCATAGAAAATCTGATTCAATAATTTCAACTCAAGCAACTGTTGTAGTGCAGCAATTAAACACCTAACTCTAGTTTTACTAATGTACGTTTTATTTAAAGTAAAATTCCCAAACTTAAAGCAAATCTTCTTTATCATCAGATATCTTTAGAGGACATTCAAGCTTTTGAAAAGACATACAAAGGTTCGGAAGAAGAGCTGGCTGATATTAAGCAGGCCTATCTGGACTTCAAGGGTGACATGGATCAGATCATGGAGTCTGTGCTTTGCGTGCAGTACACAGAGGAACCCAGGATAAGGAATATCATTCAGCAAGCTATTGACGCCGGAGAGGTCCCATCCTATAATGCCTTTGTCAAAGAATCGAAACAAAAGATGAATGCAAGGAAAAGGAGGGTAAGATTTTGAATACTGTTGATTTATATTTTGACTGCTTCCAAAAAGGATTTGAGAGTATTTACAGCAGTAGAAGTAAACATAAAACTCCAGAAATAAGGACTAGGGTTAACTTGGTCTATAGTTCTGATCTAATAAAATGGGCATACCAGTTCATCTAGAGAAACTTTTTCTAGCATGTTGTGCTCAAGATGATTTTTATTGCATAGATTGTTTAAATATTACCATAGTAAAGTAACACTGAAATCTTCTTTCATATGGGCCAATTGTAGCATTGCTGAGGCATTCCTCAGGAGATAAAGTTAGTGGAACCTGGGTACACAGGATGGGCAGTGATCCTTACCCGGCTGAGGGGGTAAGAAGAGAATGGCAGACACTGTCTTGTTAAAAGTGTAAATGTTTGGGCCTTTGCCCAGAATTTGATTCTTGAGTTGGATACAGAATTTCTTTTCTTTTTTTTTTTTTTTTAAAAGAAAAACTTTAGCTTAGCGGTCCCCAGCCTTTTTGGTACCAGGCTGTTTTGTGGAAGACAGTTTTTCCAGTGACAGCAGGGGTGAGGAGAGTTGGGGGGGTGGTTCAGGATGAAACCTTAGATCATCAGGCATTAGATTCTCTTAAGGAGCACACAACTTTTAGGACCGTTGCTGCCTTCCTGAGTGCCCTCAGGAACTTTTCTGCAGCTTTTACATAAGAGATGCACACAGAGAGAAAGCTGACCTTTTTGTTTCCGGTGAAAATTTGAAGGGCTTGTTTTGCCTAGATAAGAGGCTGCACCCTTTTTGGTGAGCTGAGGGGAGCAGTGGAGTGTATATCAAGATCATTTTGGTTCATAGGCTACATCTGCTAAGACTCAAGGTGACAATTATCTTAAGTTGTTCATCATTTCCTGAGATGAAACTAAGCACAGCTGCATTCACAGTAGACTGTTAGCTTGAGAAACTTCCTTAGAATTTGAGGAGAAAATGGCATAGCTTTGAGAGACTGTTCAACAAACCTTAGGGGGATGCTGAATTTAAAGAAATAATTTGAATACAAGGAAACGGTGTCTTATTGGGATAGGGGGTCCTAATGTATCGTCATCCTCAGTATTAATAGCATTAATTGCTACTTAGAAAATTCACAAGGGGTGTTGGGGCCTCTTATAGTTGTTGCCCTAAGGTGTTCCTGTGGTATTTTGTAAACAATGCTCTAGGAACACTTGGCAAAGGAAGGCTGCTTTGAAATTAGGTAAATAAATGTTAAAACTGAGTTTATTGATGTTGTTTCTTCTGACTACTGGGGAGAAGTCATTTTAAACTGGGGTTGCTCACAAGGCGCCACCAGTCCCATAGAGTAAATTGGGTTTCCAGGAGAGGAATCGGAAGTACCTGTATCCTGGCAATTGCATCATTTTCCTTTTTTTTTTTTTTTCTTTTTTCTAAGAGATGGCATCTCACTCCATCACCCAGGCTGGAGTGCAGAGGCATGATCACAGCTCATTGCAGCCTCGAACTCTCAGACTGAAGCCATCTTCCCACCTCAGCCTCCCTAGTAGCTGGGACTACAAGCACATGCCACCACACCAGGCTGATTTCTTTTCTTTTTTATAGAGTTGAGGTCTCACTATGTTACCCAGGCAGGTCTCAAACTCCTGAGTTCAAGTGATCCTCCCACCTTGGCCTCCCAAGGTATGGGGATTACAGTTGTGAGCCACCATACCCAGCCTCATGTTCCTTTTTATCACCATGTGATTTATGAGTGCCAAAGTACTTACTACCTCTAGCAAATAGAATTGGGGAAAAAACAAATGGTAATTGGAATCAGAGGATCTACTGCTTGCTGTCAGTATTGTTGCCATTTAATGAATGACATAGTTATGTAATTCTATTCATTTTGTCTATTCATATATTCATAAAATTGAAACAGAATTATAGATTTGCTTTTGGGAAAGAGAATGTATTTTAAGCATTTCCTGGTGGCCCTGAGTCTCATGTGAGTTTCTGTTTCAGGCTCAGGAAGAGGCCAAAGAAGCAGAAATGAGCAGAAAGGAGTTGGGGCTTGATGAAGGCGTGGATAGCCTGAAGGCAGCCATTCAGGTAAACTTGGCAGTTTGTTGCCACATCTTTAATGATCTGATTCCTACTGCTAATATTTTCTTTGGAATGTTGTATTTTGTTTTCTTCTTTAAGACATAACCGCATACCTTCTATTTGTCCTTTTAAAGTGTACAATTTGGTGGTTTTTAATGTATTTACAAAGTTTTACAATTATTAACACCAATTGTAGGACATTTTCACCTTTCCAAAAAAACTCCATACCCATTAGTAGTTACTCCACTTTTCCAGCCCCTGGCAACCACTAAGTACTTTCTGTCTATGGGTAATGTTGTGAAAGCTTGTGTTTTAACTTCTCAAACAGAGCAGACAAAAGGATCGGCAAAAGGAAATGGACAATTTTCTGGCTCAGATGGAAGCAAAGTACTGCAAATCTTCCAAAGGAGGAGGGAAAAAATCTGCTCTCAAGAAAGAAAAGAAATAATGGAATTTTTCTCTTCAAAGGTCCTTAGGTGTAAATTGATGCCATCGTAGGCAAGGTGCAGGCAAGATTTGAAGGCAAAAGTCAATTCAACTCTTGAGAAAAGATGTCTTTCCAGCCTGAATTTTTCAGATTGACTAGACCAAGCAGAATCTCTCAACCTGATCTTAGTATTTCCTAGAAAGCACTTGACATTGTGTGAGGTCTTACCTGAAGGAACTTGGTGGTGACAGTTGGGAGGGTGGAGGGAGGCAGTGTCCTTCCTGACAGCACTTGCCTCCATGGATCTTCTATACACAGAACTCTTATCTAGGATGTGGTTCTGTTTATGCTGCTTTCTGCGATGTGCGTGTCTGTTAGAATTAGACTCTCTACCCAGCAAGAACACCTTCCAGACACTTGCTGGACAGCTATCTTCCACATACTTCCCAGTTTACATTTGGTCTTAATGATCTTGAATAGATCCTCTCTTCATTTTACTTAGCCAGGTTTTGTACTGATGTACAGGTGTTAAATCACTTCAAGCATTTTTGTAAGAGTTGTATATGATTAAATAAAAAAGGTAAAACATGAAGATTACGTTCTGGGGGCTTTGTAAATGATCCCAGTAAAATGTGACCTAAAAAAATATGAATCGTGTTTAGGATGAGAGAAAAGGGGAAAACAATAGCTCTGATCAGCTTATAAGAGAGCCTGGTTTCCCTAGCATAAAGAGATGTATGTTGTAGTCCTGCCACTAATTGCTGAAGTCCTGCCATTAATTGCTGAATGTCTTCAGTTGGGACACTGAGCTTGTCTGAATCTGTTTCCTTTTATAAAAGAGTTATTACATCAAAACAAAGAGTGAAATCCAAACTTGTCAAACTGTATGTATTAAATATGTCCAGTTTTTTGGTTAAAAAAAATTGCACTGGCTTTGAGGGAAAACACACAGGGTGAGGGAATTGGGCTAAATGACTTCTTACAGGCCCCTTTCTGACTCTTTAACTTTGAAAGGCAAGCCATATTGATTCAGTTATAGTGAACTCATGGTAATGGTTTGTGAGAACAATAGAGATTTTCATTTCTATGTAGATGAGTTGGTATGAGAATATATGGAATTTTTTAAGGGACTGTTTAAATCTCTGATTTGTAGACTATTAAATATACCGTATGCATAAAGTAAGCCTTTAGCTCTAAGGTAAAGACGACACATTTTCGGTTTGTGACTACAAATAGGTTAAAAATAGTTTTTAATTGTATTAAAAATATAATTTAATGCAGGTTGTTTGAAGCATCTGTCTTCATATGATGGCATTAGAACACCTTGGTATAATAAAAAGTTACCGTAATTTATTATTATTTGAATTTATCCATTCTGAACATTAATAAGATCTAAAACTGGCATGACAATCAAGATTTGTATTTAGTGAAATTTAAAATAAATTTAAGCCATAGTTAAAACTGTTGCTGCATTCATGAATGCCCTTAGGAAAAGGTCCACAGTAAAATTAGAAAGCTGAACCTCTCCTGCTGTTTATAGGATATGTTTATGCTGAATTAATTGCCAGGGTTTCTTAAACTTTTAGGGAATTATACTTTGGTGGCTCAATAGTAGATTCTACAAATCATTTTTTAATTGACTTCCTTTCCTTAGAGCTGCAGGAGAATATCTGGCAAGGTGCATTTAATATTTGGAAAAAAGATACGACCAGTAACCTACTTTAGGAAGAAAATAAGCATAACCTGGCATCAGGTAGGCATCGTAAGGTTGAGCTGTCCTATCTGAAAAAATATGCGATATAATTTATTACAGAAGTTACTTTACACTAATGCTTAACATTTATGTTTTTAGTTATACACCCTTTCCATTTTAATCTGCTGATAGGGTAGGACATCTAAAGAGAGTTTTAGGAATGACATCTATTTGATGAGGTCAGATTTTCAACAGCAAAATGAGTTAAAACTGAGTACAACTCTACAGAAATGAACACAAGCTGAAGTATTCTGAAGCCAGTGATATTGTCACTGATCAGTTGCTGCTTTTTGTGTATGTGAGCTCATCAAATCCTATATGATTGAACTGATCATTGTTAAGAGACAACATGAGCAGTGATTTGGGTATTATTCATTGTTGCATCTTTGGGTACAAACTTTCCTTTCCAATGGAATAGGTTAATTTCTGCTGAAAGAGATAGTAACTGGAGATAGAAAAAACACTCATGTCATTTTTGGCTGCTATAGTGTTTTATTCTTCAGTCACTTGTGCCAAAATCACTCTTCATGAAGATGGTTTCTAGTCGATCTTCTATACAAGCTCTGCATCACTTAATAGCTGAATACTGCTTCATGAAATCTCGTGTTTCCTGCAGCCTGATAGGTCTTCTCATTTGCCTTATGGTCCCTGCCTGGTTCGAGAGACTGGTCCGCCTCTACTTTGAGATTTTGTAGACCCATGTAACTGAGGACCTGTCGGATGACATAGAGTAACATTAGTAGACCGTCTAGGTTTGATAATCACTCTCAAGTTTATAGCTAAGGGCTTTTTTGCTCCAATTATGAATTGGACTTTCTTAAGGTATGAGAGCAGTAAACTAGTTTTGCAGAAGAGCCCACTAATTAAAAAGAAGCAAGATGTCTGATTTACTCACTTCCACTTCAGTGTTACATAAGTTATACCTGAGGGTTTTTTGTTTGTTTGTTTGTTTATTTTGTTTTTTGAGGTGGAGTCTCACTCTGTCCCCCAGGCTGGAGGTGCAGTGGCATGATCTCGGCTCACTGCAAGCTCTACCTCCCAGATTCACCTCATTCTCCTGCCTCAGTCTCTGGAGTAGCTGGGACTACAGGCATCTGCCACCACACTCGGCTAATTTTTTGTATTTTTACTAGAGATGGGGTTTCACTATGTTAGCCAGGATGGTCTCAATCTGCTGACCTCGTGATCCGCCCGCCTTGGCCTCCCAAAAGTGCTGGGATTACAGGCATGAGCCACCGTACCCGGCCAGTTATACCTGACTTTCAGTGTGGCTGAAATTGTAGCTCAAATGCAGATCTGAAAGCAGAATCTGACAAAAGCATTCAAAGACTACCAGACAATGCTACGGGGAACTGAGCTGAGAAATCACTTGGACTGCAAAGATGGTTTGAGGCAGACTAGTTTTTTACTATAGTTGCTGATTATTCTGATCATTAACAGGAAACATCTCAGCTGTCCATTACTTCTAAATTTACCTTCAGCATAATAAGAATGACCCTGATGGTGGTGAGAAGACTGTCACAGGAAGAATTAAGAATTAAGACATCCTGCAGCCTGGGCAACATAGGAAGATCCTGTCTCTACAAAAAATAAATTAGCTGGGCATGGTGGCACTGCTTGTAGCCCCAGCTATGTGGGAGGCTTAGGTGGGAGGATCCCTTGAGCCCAGGATTTCGAGGCTACAGTGAGCCATGATCATGCCACTGCATTCTGGCCTGATCAGCAGAGAGACTGTCTCAAAAAAGACATCCCTCAATTTTCTCCCATCACTTCTTTGTTAGTACATCTACAGAGTATAATTTAAAGATAAAAAGAGTTAATGCGATAGAATCAGACTCAGCATATCCTGATGGTTTAGAATTTCTTTTCTTACCTTGGCCTAACAGATTAACTGATCAAAGCAGTTTAATCCATAGGAATATGGATTTTGCCTGCATAATAAAATCCATGCTGTGTTCTTTCTTTTTTTTTTTTTTTTTTTGAGACAGAGTCTTGCTCTGTCCCCCCAGGCTGGAGTGCAGTGGCGTGATCTCGGCTCACTGCAAGCTCTGCCTCCTGGGTTCATGCCATTCTCTTGCCTCAGCCTCCCGAGTAGCTGGGACTACAGGCACCCGCCAACACGCCCGGCTAATTTTTTGTATTTTTAGTAGAGATGGGGTTTCACCGTGTTAGCCAGGATGGTCTCGATCTCCTGACCTCGTGATCTGCCCGCCTCGGCCTCCCAAAGTGCTGGGATTACAGGCTTGAGCCACGGTGCCCGGCCCCCATGCTGTGTTCTTAAAGAATATTTTGAATGTTATAACAAGGACTAATTTGGGTTGAACTTTTTAGATAAAAAAAAAAAAGCAGTTTACCAAAGTAGTGAGAAGTTAATATACATGGTATGAAGAAAACAGGAATCTGAAACTTTTTGGCTCTGAGCAGTAGAACTCTCCTAGCTTTTTATTATACCCCATGTTCCAAAATGAATTTTAGGTGATTTACAAAGATGTGGGAAAACAATAAATCCAAGAAAATCTGAAAGAAGGGGAAATTAGTGTAGGAAAAAAGACAAAGGCTGGGTCTTAACACAACCACACAGTAGTAAATAAGGGCCATGGCCCCACCTTTACCTGCAGATCCCCTACCAGGTCGGGCCTGATGAGGATACTCAACTGCACATGAGTGACGATACTGTGTATCCAGCTAAAAGAGAAAAGAGGAGACACTTCTTATGATGCATCTTCTCACAAAGGATAATATTTTAGCAGGTTCACAGGAAAACTTTGAAATCAACAGTGTAAAAGGCATAGACTACCAACTTGAGGGAAAAGTCAGCCGAGTGCACTGTGTTGAATTTCAAGTAGAAAATCCCAAGCCAGATGCCCACAAAGCCATTTATTGGAAAAATTGCAGATTCTTCAATGTTATTACTATGCCGTTAAGAAAATCAGGATTTATAAATAATCCATATGGTTTAATATTTCAGTTAGCTTCTAAGGGGGTTCGTCTGATTTCCTTTTGTTGACTGCTGCATATATTTTAAATGAATGGTTTCATTTAAAACAACCAGCCTTTTCAGCAACATTGAAATACTTACGACTTTACCACCATATTGAAATTTAACTTTACATTTACTTTTTAGCATTACGAAAGGCTAACATTTCAGTTACCTCAAGGAATTAAAAAATGTAGAGATACGACTAAAATATTAAAATGCAAATATCAAATAAAGCTATACATGACATCCTGCTGGGGCTTCTGGAATAAAAACATCCCCCAGTAGTTCCCTTGAGAGAGCACTGAAATCGAGAGATCTCAGGAAGCTTTTTCTGGTGAAGCCCCTATATTTTAGAGATCGGGGTCAGCAAACTTATTTTTCGTAAAGGGCCAGATAGTTATTATATTAGGCTTTGTGGACCATAGGGTGGTTGTTGCAACTACTCAGCTTCACTGTTACGGTATGAAGGCAGCCATAGATAGCACATAAATGAGCTTGGTGGCACTGCTCCAATAAAAGTTTATTTACAAAACAAGGCAGTAGGCCAAGTGAGTAGCCCAGGAACTGTAGTTTACTGGCCCCTATTCTAGATGAAAACAGCAAGGAGCAAAGTGCTAGTCTGTAGTGCCAGTCCCAGGACTCACAGCTAGCATTCTTTGTTTTTGTTGGGGGATAGAGTCTTCTTGCTCTGTCGCCCAGGCTGGAGTGCAATGGCACAATCTCGGCTCACTGCAACCTCCACCTCCTGGGCTCAAGCAATTCTCCTGCCTTAGTCTCCCTAGTAGCTGGGATTACAGGCATGCACCACCATGCCTGGCTAATTTTCTGTTATTTTTAATAGAAACGGGTTTCACCATGTTAGCCAGGCTGGTCTCAAACTCCTGACTTCAGGTGATCTGCCCGCCTCAGCCTCCCAAAATACTGGGATTACAGGTGTGAGCCACTGCAGCCGGCTCACAGCTAGCATTCCTAATAAACTGAACAACTAGCTGTCTCCCTTTTTATGATAGCAAATGGGGAGAGAAATGGTAAGTAATTTTTAATATTTTTGTTATAAACTTAGAAGACTGAAATGTTTTCATCTGTTCAGTTTTATTCCTAAGGCAACCAAAAATTAAATGTTTTTAGCCAGGTGCAGAGGTGCACACCTGTAATCCCAGCTACTTGGGAGGCTGCGGTGGGAGGATCACTTGAGCCCAGGAGTTTGAGGCTGCAGTGTGCTGATTGCACCACTACACTCCAGCCTGGGTGATGTAGCGAGATACTTGTCTCTTAAAAAGAAAGAAATGTTTGGCTGAGAGCGGTGGCTCACGCCTGTAATCCCAGCACTTTGGGGAGGCCAAGGTAGTCACTTGGGGTCAGAAGTTCAAGACCAGCCTGGGCAACTTGGAGAAACACTGTCTTTACTAAAAAAATATAAAAATTAGCTGGGCATGGTGGCAGGTGCCTGTAGTCCCAGCTACTCGAGGCTGAGGCAGGAGAATCGACTGAACCCAGGAGGCGGAGGCTGCAGTGAGCTGAGATTGCACCACAGCACTCTAGCCTGGGCAACAGAGTAAGACTCCATCTCAAAAAAAAAAAAAGTTTCAGAGAATCTAGCTGTGTAATATAATCATCAAGTACTACTTAATAAATGTCCTGTATCAGATTATAAGAAGGCAAATTCAGTGGAAGTTCTCAAACTTTCTGGGGTTCACGCTGAACCCCAGGAATCAGAAATGCTCATGTTTCCTTTTCTTGTTTTTGGTGAGTTTCTCCCTAAGTCAACCTCGTGGGGTCTACTAGGTTGAACAGTGTTCCCTCAAAATTTATGTCCACCTGGAACTTGTGAATGTGACCAAGTTTGGAAATAGGGTCTTTGCAGATGAATCAAGTTAAGGTAAAGTCACACTAGATTAGGGTGGGCCCTAAATTCAGCGACTGGTATCTTTATAAGAAGAGGGAACCCTGGACACAGACACACAGGGAGGAAAGCCATGTAAAGACAGGCAGGCTGGGCATGTGGCTCATGCCTGTAGTCCCAGCACTTTGGGAGGCTGAGGTGGGAGGATCACTTGAACCTCGGAGTTTGAGACCAGTCTGGCCAACATAGTGACACCCTATCTCTACAAAATAAAAAAATTAGCAGGACATAGTGGCATGCGCCTGTAGTCCCAGCTACTCAGGAGGCTGAGGTGAGATGATCACTTAAGCCCAGGAGGTTGAGGCTGCAGTGAGCTGTGCTCTGCACTCCAGCCTGGGCAAGAGTGAGACCCTGTCTTAAAAAAAAAAAGAAAAGAAAAGAAAAAAAAAAGCCCGGGTGCAGTGGCTCATGCCTGTAATCACAGCACTTTGGGAGGCTGAGGTGGGCACATAACTGGAGGTCAGGAGTTCGAGACCAGCCTGGCCAAGATGGCAAAGCCCCATCTCTAGTAAAAATACAAAAATTAGCTGGGCGTGGTGGCAGGCACCTGTAGTCCTAGCTACTGGGGAGGCTGAGGCAGGAGAATCACATGAACCCAGTAGGCAGAGGTTGCAGTGAGCTGAGATTGCGCCATTGCACTCCACCCTAGGTGACAGAGCAAGACTCTGTCTCAAAAAAAAAAAAAGAAATTGGGAGTGATGCAGCTGCAAGCCAAGGAACACCAGGGATCACAGGTGGCCACCAGAATCCAGGAAGAGACAAAAAGATTCTTCCCTAGACCTTGGAAAGGGAGCATAGCTCTGCTGACACCTTGATTTTGAACTTCTCGCCTCTGGAACTGTGAGGAAAAAATTTCTGCTGTTTTAAGGCACCCAGTGTTGGTCATTTCTTAAGCCCTAGGAAACTAATACAGAGGTCTGATATTGATTATCCTTACCACTCTTCTCATAGAAGAAAAACTTTGCAGGGCTTTAGCCTGCTGTGGTTCAAGGGTCATGAGTTGGGACAAGTGTGCTGCAAACACTACCATCCCGAAAACTGTCAGGATGTGGGGTCCCTGGTTACTTCCCCAGGCTCTCCAAGCCCTCTTGCCACAAAGCAGATTATGTGGGGTCGAGCTCCCGGCCTACAAATGGGGAAGGTCAGTGCATGACCCCATTGCTGATCAGGTTTTTTCTATTACTTAAAAGGGCTAGTAAATGCATAATAAATGGTAGGCAGTGTCAGCATTTAAAACACCAGTAGAAAGAAAAAGTCCTAAGCTGGGTACAGTGGTGTGCACCTGTAGTCCCAGCTACTCGGGAGGCTAAGGCAGGATTGCTGGAGCCCAGGAGTTCCAAGTCTAGTCTGGGCAACATGGCAAGAGCCTGCTTCTGAAAAAAAATTTTTATTAAAGTCCCAACTCACCCATCCACCAGGACTCATCATAATCTGAGACCACTTTTGATGTAATTCCGGAAGAACAGGATTACACAATAAAGCTATGCTTATCTGATATGTACTGGGATTTAATATTCTTGCTTGTGGTCAGACATATCTAAGTATTAAATTGCTTAGAATTTGTGATTTCTGTATAAGGCATTAAAGAATAGGCGTCAGGGACTAGTTAGAATTTGAACAAAATGTATTTATAACACTTTTTATTGTTGGAAACTCAACTTTTATTCTGAGTTAAGCCTCTAGATAAAGTCTTAAGTCTGCCAAACTAGTATTCCCCCCACCTTTTCTCTCCCCAACTATCAAGACCATTCTAGGAAGTATGTCACTCTACCAAAAATGATTGAGTTGTGTTGGGCCTGGGGAAAAAGTCGGGCAAAAGGAGCCTTTCTTGTGGCTGCTGATAGTTAGGTTCATCCACCACCGCACTTTGAGCTCGACTAGAGTCGCCGTGGGGTTTCTGCGGAGGAGACAAAACTAACAGAAACAGTGAAAACTATCTGTAGTGTGGTATGTAGTTAAAACCCTATCGACCATGGCAGATATGGTAAGTGCAGGCCAAACAGCTCCAATTCCACGTCATAAATTAGCACTCTGTTTGTACTTTTGACAAAACACAGTATAAATCAAGATCAGGGCACAGATCCTGCAGAATTACTGCCCATGAGGTTGTATAGTAAGTACGTGGAGAGGCAATATGAAAGAAACATACCATCTGTCCTTGTGACCCCACAGTGCTCACTTGTTCCACTTCAGCTGTGCCAATAGGTGGTAGCAGATTATGTCGACTCAGGGGCATCGGTGAGGGAGAGGAGAGCGAGTCGGCTGCCAGTGGGCTACAGATCCCACCAACAAACACCAAGGTATGAAAGCATGAAGTTATAACAATACCAGCAAATTGACTAGAAATCAGATAAATGAAACAGATGAGTTTAATGTGCACAGAAAACTTTAGGCTGCCTATGTTTTTAAGTAGAGATCTCAGGATTTTTGGAAAATTAGTTTTTAAAATTGTGTTTTCTGATTTTGTTTTGAAGCTCTATACTCTGGGTATACAACAGAAGCTGGCCTTTTCTCTCCCACAGAACTGGAATAAAACATTTGTCCCTATCTGGTATTGCACTTCTCTGCTGATTTGGATTTGTAAATTCCCTGCTGATGATGGAATTCTTGACAGTTCTGGACCTTCTGGTTATCCTTTTCCCTAATAACTATAGTTCTAGGGTAAAGTTCCTAACCCTTCATTCCCTTCAGCAGGATCTGGAGCAGCTTGCAGTATTCCTCATCCTTAAGACAGTAATTGAAACTGAATGATACTTTCATGTCCCAGAAGTAAGAAAGCAACTTACTTTTCAACTTTGAAAAAAAGTACTGTCAGAAGGAATGAGAGATTAATTATACATCAAGACTACTCATCCCCAAATGAATGAATTTATAGCTCCATTGGTATAGATATAGCTACATCCACATAATAATGCTTAACTTGGAAGCTGCATTGAAAACACTGCTGTGGCCTTATTATCTTATATATACCTTTGAGGATATTTTTAGAAATTAATCATCCTAAGACACTTTGTGAATCAACAGCTAAAATAATTCTGTTTCAAATTGGCTCCTAGGTATTTTTGCATGATGAGGCTCAGAGTGTGTAGTGAATGAAGGGTGGGAAAGGCAATTATTTTTAGTGTCACTTCCTAGGAAGTGCTAAGGGATATTTTTCCTGGTATGTAAGCAACTACTTATCTGAGGTTTATAAAGTTTTTATTGTCAATGGAATAAGCAGATCCCAGTGGTACAGAAAAACCTTAAAGAGGAATTAACTTATTTTGGAGTGAATTTCACTGAATATGTTCCCACCGCGGAAAATGTTTGATTAAATAAATAGGTTCTTTATTCCTTTTGTAACCCCTATATAGTATTCTAGCCAACATTTTATTTTTACAAATAGACAGAACTCTTTAACTAGATCAACAGAAAGATTCAATATCTATTTCATTAAAATTTAACCCCTGCTGGGTGCAGTGGTTCACACCTGTAATCTCAGCACTTTGGGAGACTGAGGCAGGCAGATTGCTTGAGCTCAGGAATTGAAACCAGCCTGGGCAACATGACAAGACCCCTGTCTCTATTAAAAACACAAAAAGTTAACCTGACATGGTGGCACCACCCGCCTGTGGTCCCGGTTACTTGGGAGGCTGGGGTGGGAGAACCACTTGAGCCCAGAAGTTGAGGCTGCAGTGAGCCATGATCATCCACTGCACTGCAGCATGGGCGACAGGAGTGAGACTGTATCTAAAAAAATAAAATAACATTTAACCCCATTAAAAAATTTATTGGATCTAAACCCATGGGCAATCTGTCATAAGACTACTTAATGATTAGTTTCTAGGCATAGATTTCAGTCTTATATTTAAATTAACTCTGTATGTAAAATGTATTAGTTTTACCACGGTTTCCAGAAGTTCTGCTTTTGAAACCTACACTCGGGCTCCTCTGAGGATTTCTTCCACAGGTCTTGGTGTTCTAGCACGTGAATGGCTTGTGCTGATCGGATGAAGGGTTCGTGGCGGTGGATTGCGTCTCCTGGTGGACTGCACTGTGTATGACAGAGATGATGTACTAAACTCCACAGCTCGATTTGGCCAATTTCGAGTTGAAAGGATGGTATTGGACCCAGGCATCATAAGTAGCTTGTCATCAAGATCTCTAGTAGCCAAATCAGAAACCCACAATGAAGTAAAGATCAGTATGTCAAGGAAGACAAGACTCACGGGGTAAAACGCCTTAGACTAGAAATTACATTTAGGGGGAAATAAAGCAAAAAAACCTTTCAATAAGTAACACTAGTTTCCAGATGGTACTCTAGCTCAGGCATGAGAATCTGTTCTTAAAAGTGGGACATTATTTCAATCATAAACATAATTTACTAGAATGGACATTTGGCAAAGCAAGTCCATTATCCACCTGCCATCACAGTCACTTTTTTAGTCACCAGTGAAGGCAAGCCTGAAGGACACCTACCCCAAAGTGCTTCCCAAAAATTTGCCACAGGGGCTGATTCCTACTCTGTTTGAGGCATTCTTTTGTGCTGAAAGATTGTCACCAGAAAGACAACTGAAAGACAAATATTGCTGCTTGGGAGCAGTGGTGGCACCAGTGTGGCTGCCACTGTAGCGATTAAAGTGCTGAGCAAGTTGGAGCTGGCAGGGATTTGGGTTTGGGTTCCTTGGAAAGCTGGGAGTGGGCAAAGGGTCTTGTGCTGCCCAGAGCCAGAGCTGTTGGGACCACAGTAGCCCCATTTGCATAAATAACTGAAATACAACCCGTTTCTGTAAGTCGTCCAATAAATAAAATACCACACCTAAACAGTTCAGTAGCTTAAATACTGCCCTACAGATTCAGGTCTGTATTGTATTTTTTTTTAAAGCAAGTGAGAGGACATTTGACTATTTTAAGACATCTAAGACTATCTGCACAATTAAATGGAAGAGAAGTGAAAGAATAACACAGCTAAGCTCTGCCATTTGCTCCTATAGCTTTCAGCAAGTTCCTCAACCTTTCAGGCCACTTTGGTGTCCTCTAGTGCAAAACATGGCACCGTGCTCGGAGGACTCTGAAGGGATGCTGCCCATCAAGGAACAGGGCTAAACCTGGAGACTGTTCTGGTCTTCCTGCCTCTCTAGCAATTCACTTACGCTTTTTTTTTTTTTTTTTTTTAACACACCCTAACTGCTTTCTAATTACAAAATGTTTAGGCTTTAGCTGCCCTATGTTCACCTTTATTTTGTTCTATGAACTTCTGGATTTGATTGCCTTCTCTAGCCAGGTGACTTTTAGATCAGTCTCCAGATGCAACCTCTTCCACATTTCCAGTGAGATGGCTCATCACTGTAAACACACCCCAGAAGAAACCCATCTTTTCCGCCAACACAGGCTTCCCTCAAGCTTGAAATCTGAGATAACTTTGATTCCTCTATTTCTATAGAATTTCACTTACTTGACATTATCTCCTAAAATAGCTCATTCGTTTCTCACCCTGTGTGGCCGCTTGAGTGCAGACCCTTAGTAGCTCACGCGTGGACTCCTGCATTGACCCCTTACCTTCAGTTCCTTCCACTCCATCCATTTACACTATGGTGAAATCGATCTTTCAGATTCCTGATTTAAATATATGTGCTCCCAAACCAAAATTCATACATTGCTGGAAGGAGTGTAAAATGGTACAACTCCTTTGGGAAACCATATGGCAATTTCCTATGAAACTAAACATACACCTGTCCTATGACCCTTTCTAGGTATCAACTCAAGAGAAATGAGACCGTAAAACCACAAAAAAGACCTATACAAGAATATTCAGAGTACCTTTATGTGTAATACCTCTAACCTGGAAATGACTCATGTTAATTAATAGGAGAGCAGATGGATAAATCGTGTGTATTCTTAAAATAGAATACTCAGCAAGGGAGGAGGTCATAACAACGTGGATGAATCCCAAAAACACGACACTCAAAACCCTCCACAATCTGGTCCTAACATTCATTAGTTCCATAGTCACTTCTTTCCCGCTAATCACACCATGGTCTATTTTAATTCTAGAAGATTGTCAATTATCTTTGATCAGAAGCATTAAAGTTCTGACCTATCTTCCGTTCTTCTATGTCAAAAATGATCTATCTTTCCTAAATATTTTGTTTTTTCGTATCTCCAAACCTTTCCCCACATCATTCCTCCTACCTAGAATGCCCTTGCTGCTCTCCTTTGCTTATCCAAAGCCCCATCTTTCAAGGACAAGTTCAAAACCTATACTTACCCACCAGAATGCTTTGGGGCTGTCATAGCACTCATTCTGGACAGCACGCACATGGCACTCAGTTACGAAAATGCCACATATGGTTAGGTCTTTTTTTACCCACATGTCTTCTCTTTCCAGTTACATTATCAGCCCCCTGATGGTGGAGACCATGTCCCTTGGATGTTTTACTCCCCAGGAGTTTTTGTGGTTGCTTGGTTGGCACTCAATACATGCATCCTGATAAACTGATTTTGCTTCCCCTCTGTCTCCCTTTTACACTGTATAGTCTGAAAATGTTGAACTTCTTACAGGAGCTTGTCCATTAGGGAGCGATTTCTTGGCTGTAGAGGCATCCCATGAACCAAGAGACCATTTACATTTGGCTGATGACTGCTTGCTTGACAGAGACTCATCTATGTGTTGAAAGAAGACAGTACTCATGATCGGTTGGAGAAGATACCTGTTTGGTTTTCCAACTTTGCCAAAAGTTAGTATTTGCAATTTGGTTATTTATACTTTTTCCCCATGCTTTAGTTTTTATAACATCTTGGGGCCCTTAGCTGGGGCCGCAAGTCAACTGTCCATGTGATAGGGTCCCTCCTTTCAATTCCTAAATCACAGCAGGTAGGGGAAGCCTGATCAATCTGGATGAAAACAATTAACAGCCCTCTTATGGGGAGTGAGGACCTTTATTATCGTTGTTGTTTAAAATAGAAGAGAAAACTCACAGACAAAATATGGAACAATAATAGAAAATAATAAGGGGAAACTAACTTAATCTCTTTCATCATCACACAATCCTGCACTCTGTACAAACTAATCCTTCTCTTTCACTACCTGTGGAGCAGGTCAGCCCTCAATGATAACCTAAATCCTGAAGACTCTGTACTAGGAGATAAGCTTATCTGTTCTAATTGTAGCAGGATGTAATGTTTCTTGGACTGGCATTGCGCCCTAGAGCCCTGCTTGTTTTCTCAAGTCATCAGCTCATTGCCTTTTCTGGCAGTCTCCGCTGCCACAGAATGTATTTTCCTTTCTCTTTCTCTTTAGAATGTTTGAATTAACTCTTCTCCTTTCTTAGGTCATCAGCGACCAGAACGTCTAACTATGCAGGGCTTAGGTCACTAAACCACGGCCACACCAGTTCAACATGCAGCAGTGCTTTACCACCACCAAAGGAACATTAATTTACCTGGTTTATCCCTGGTGTGGTGACTTATGAGCCTTCATAATTTTCTCTTCTTTTTTTTGAGACGGAGTCTCGCTCTGTCACCCAGGTTGGAGTGCAGTGGCGTAATCTCGGCCCTCTGCTACCTCTGCTTCCCAGGTTCAAGTGATTCTCCTGCCTCAGC
The DNA here is from genome assembly GCF_009828535.3 of Hylobates moloch. Classification (NCBI taxonomy): domain Eukaryota; kingdom Metazoa; phylum Chordata; class Mammalia; order Primates; family Hylobatidae; genus Hylobates; species Hylobates moloch. The sequence continues at coordinate 67,840,066 of NW_026652278.1, read as the reverse complement.
CTCCAGAGTAGCTAGCACTACAGGTGCCTGCCACCATGCCCAGCTAGTTTTTGTATTTTTAGTATAGATGAGGTTTCACTGTATTGGCCAGGCTGGTCTTGAACTCCTGGCCTCAAATGACCCGCCCACCTTGGCCTAATTTTCTTTTTAAATACCTGTTTTGTAAATCCAGCTGCACAACATCTGGCCAATATACCAACACCTTTCTCTCTGGTTTTTTTTTCTGCCCTAAAAGTAACACCAGGAAACTACTGTGTAGGAACTGAGACTACATAAATCATTATATAGGGTAAGACCAATCTCATCTGCCTCCTGCAAGAAATACCATCTTTGTGCTTGTTCAGACTCACTTGAAATAGCTTTTCTCTTTGTTTTTGTTTGATTTTTATACCTGGTTTATGAGTACTAAACATCCAAAAGGCAAAACAGTTAACAGATTTAAATATTAAAAAACAAAAACAGGCTGGGTATGGTGGCGACTCAGGAGGCTGAGGTGGGAAGGTGGCTTGAGCCCGGGAGTTTGAGACCAGCCTGGGCAACATAGTGAGACTCCTGTCTCTAAAAAACAAACAGGGACAAGGTGCAGTGGCTCATACCTGTAATCCCAGCACTTTGGGAGGCTGAGGCAGGTGGATCACATGAGGCCAGGAGTTCGAGACAGGCCTGGCCAACATGGTGAAACTCTGTCTCTACTAAAAATACAGAAATCAGCCGAGTGTGGTGGTGCACATCTGTAATCCCAGGTACTCAGGAGGCTGAGGCACAAGAACTGCTTGAACCTGGGAGGTGGAGGTTGCAGTGAGCCGAGATCATGCCACTGCACTCCAGCCTGGGTGACAGAGCGAGACTCTGTCTCAAAAAAAATGAAAAAATAAAAAATAGGGTGGGCCAAGTTGAGAGAAAAAGGAAGGAAAAACTCAAAAGGAAGGAGGCGTTCAAAGGACAATGTCAAGGCCATAGAGAATCTAAGATGAATCATTTTTATCATAAGGGTATCCTCCATTCTTCCCAAAACAGACTTAGGCTGACCACATGGTTGATACTAGGTTGCACAGCTTACGGATGCCTCCTCAGAAGAGCTGGCTGAGAAATCTTTATCAACTCTAATTTGCTATTAATATTTTAAACTGAAACCAATGCAAAGAGTCACTGGATTATTATGATAAACACGTAACTGTACTAAAACATATTGAGTCAGAAATCATACAAGTAAGGCAAACAACTCTGAGCAAATTTCCTCTGGTGAGAGTAGCCCTGGGGTCTCCAACTGATCCCTCTGGGGCTTACCGGATTTGACGTAATGGACAGCACCTTAGACTGTGGCACTCGTGGTAACACCAAAGGATGTGGTTCACTCAGCACACAGGAACTTTCTGAATCTGGTCTGGTAACTGCAACATTACTCTCATCATCTGGGCAAAGGAACAGAATATATTATCCATGGATAATCTTCTGGCCCACAGCAACAGTATTATGAAAAAAGATCTCTCCTGAGAATTCATCATCTCAAACAAGGCTTCTCTTATCTTTGCAGTCCAATTTTATACCACCTGCATGGTTCAAAAAAACCCCTCAAACCAAGACTAGTTGAAAGTGGTTTCCCAGGCTGATGATGCCTACTGGTACCTGGCAGAAAGAGAAAAAGATCTCTAGGACACAGTTGTCCCACATACCTTTGGAGTTGACAGAAATATTTTACAACTGTGCTGTCCAGTGTGGTAGTAGTCACCACCCTCCGATAGCTATAGAGCACTTAGAATGTGGCTAGGGAGTGAGGAACTGAATTTTAAATTTAGTTTTAACTTATGGCCAAACATGGCTGGTGCCTACGCTATTAGACAGCGTAGCTCTAGGGAAACCTTCATTAATCCAGACCTCAATTCCCACAGGTAAAGTTACGAGATTAGAAATCACTGTTAAGAATCACATCCACGAAGAAACAAGGCATCTTGAAAAAGAGCAGGCAGAAACAGCATAGTCAGATCAGCAAGGACTTCGGAAATTGGAATTGGCAGATGTAGAATGTAAAACAAAAGCAGAAATAGAAAATACGACTAAGGGCAAGACACCATACAAATGACCAAGCAGGCTAGGCATGGTGGCTGACATCTGTAATCCCGGCACTGTGGGAAGCTGAGGCAGATTGCTTGAGGCCAGTAGTTCAAGACCAGCTTGGGCAACATAAGGAGACCCCCATCTCTACAAAAAAAATTACAATTAGCTGGGCATGGTGGCACGTGCCCTTGGTCCCAGCTACTTGGGAGGCTGAGGTGGGAGGACAGCTTCAGCCCAGGTAGTTGAGGATGTAGTGAGCTGTGATGGCCCCACTGCACTCCAGCCTGGGCAACAGAGTGAAACCCTGTTTCAATAAATAAAAATAAAAAATAAATATTTTTCTTCATTAATTTAGACTTTAAAACTGTCTTGATTAAAACTTAAAATGATTATAAAAACAAGTTATAAATAGGTGATTACATTTCACCGGAGTTTTATATACTTTGAGGTTACAGTTCACAGACCATGTAGCCCTATTGCATATATTGCAAACCTGCATGCAGTTTGGCTTTTCTCTTCACATAGAGGTTGGGAAAGTTGCTCTAATAATAGAGATAGGTTTGTACCAGCACCTGTCAGTTTGTTCTAACAACAATGAACCAACTGGTCCATGACAAAGCCAAAACTGCAAGTGTTCTCTTTCTATACTTCTAGGTATTATAATAAAAAGTAATGACAATAGCTAACATTTACTGAGCTCTTAAATATTACAGGAACTACTCTATATACTTTCATGTAACTGGTTTATTTCTTTAACAACACTATGAAATAGATATTAGTATTTATACTCATTTTATAGATAAACTGAGGCTCAAAGAAGTTAAGCAACTAGCCAAGAATCTCAATAAAGTTAGTGTCAGAGCCAGTAGTCAAATGCAGGTTGTCTGGCAACAAAGTCTGTATCTTTTTTTTTTTTTTTGAGACAGAGTCTCACTCTGTCACCCAGGCTGGAATGCGGTGGTGCAAGCTCCGCTCACTGCAAGCTCTGCCTCCCACGTTCACGCCATTCTCCTGCCTCAGCCTCCTGAGTAGCTGGGACTACAGGTGCCCGCCACCACACCTGCTTAATTTTTGTATTTTTAGTAGAGACGGGGTTTCACCATGTTAGCCAGGATGGTCTTGATGTCCTGACCTCATGATCCACCTACCTTGGCCTTCCAAAATGCTGGAATTATAGGTGTGAACCACTGCGCCTGGCCCAAAGTCTGTACTTTTAGTCATTATATGCCACTGCTTCTCATGGGGATCACGTTGTAGAGCAGGGTTGGCAAACTATATAGCCCATGGGTCAAATCTGGCTTGCTACTTAAAAAAAAATTATTGTGGTAAAATACACGTGACTTACCATTTTACACTCGTGTTACTTAACAACAGGGATACCTTCTGAGAATGGCATTATTAGGTGATTTTGTCGTTGTGTGAATTTCTGAGTGTATTTACACAAACCCAGGTGGTACAGCCTATTACATGCCTAAGCTAAATGGTACAGCCTGTTGCTCCTAGGCACAGGCCTGTACAGCATGTTACCGTACTGAATACTGGAGGCAACTATAACACAGTGGTTAGCATTTGTATATTTAAACAAGCCTGAACATAGCAAAGGTACAATAAAATTATGGTACAAAAGATAAAAATGGTACAGGTACACTTGTATAGGGTCCTTACCATGAATGGAGTTTACAGGAATGAAAGTTGCTCTGAGTGAGTCACTGAGTGAGTGGTGAGTGAATGTGAAGACCTACGTCATTACTGGACTGTCTATAAACACTACATTTAGGTTACACTACATTTTAAAAAATTTCTTCAAAAAATTACCCTTAGTTGTACTTTTTGACTTTATTAATTTTTTATTTTTTAAATTTTTGATCCTTTTGAAATACCAGCTTAAGGCACAAACACTGTACAACTGTACAAAAATATTTTTTCTTTATTTCGTTATTCTATGAGGTTTGCCTATTTTTTAATTAATTAATTTTTACTGTTTAATCTTTTTGTTAAAATCTAAGACACAAACACACATTAGCCTAGGCCTACATAGGGTGAGGATCATCAATATCACTGTCTTCCACCTACGCTTCCTGTCCCACCAGAAGGTCTTCAAAGGTTGTGTAACACACATGGAGCTGTCATCTCCTGTGATAACAATGCCTTCTGGAATACCTCCTGAAGGACCTGAGGCTATTTTACAGTTAACTTTAAAAAACATGGTAAGAGAACACTCTAATGATAAAAATATAATATATACATAAACCAGTAACATAATCATTTATTATGAAGTATATGTACTGTATGTAATTGTTTATGCTGTATTTTTATATGACTGGCAGTGCAATAGGTTTGTTTATACCAGCATCACCACAAACATATCAGTAATGAGTTGTGCTTTGACTTTACAACAACTACAATGTCATTAGGTGATAGGAGTTTTTCAGCTCCATTATAATCTTATGAGACCATCATATATGTGGTCCAACATTGACCAAAGAGTCATTATGTCACACAGGACTGCATACAATTCAGCAGCATTAGTTACATTCATGATGTTGTGCAACCCTTACCTCTATCTAGTTCAATAACTTTTTATCACCTCAAAAAGAAACCCCATACCTGTTACTACTGCCTGTTTTTGAAAATAACGGTGTGGCTGGGTGCAGTGGTTCACACCTGTAATCCCAGCACTTTGGGAGGCCGAGGTGGGCAGATCACCTGAGGTCAGGAGTTCGAGACCAGCCTGGCCAACATGGTGAAACCCCATCTCTACTAAAAATACAAAAAATAGCCAGGTGTGGTGGCAGGCGCTTGTAATCTGAGCTACTCGGGAGGCTGAGGCAGGAGAATCACTTAAACCCAGGAGGCAGAGCTTGCAGTGAGCCGAGATCACACCACTGCATTCCAGCCTGGGCCACGGAGCGAGACTCTGTCTCAAAAAAAAAAAAAAAAAAAGTTGTAATAGTCATTTGTTTATTCTCATAGTGGTATAGTATTCCATTGTATGAATATATCACATTCTACTGTTGATGGACATGTGGGTAGTTTCTGATGTATGTTTTCTAGTTATTTATGAATATTCTTGCACATATCTTTTGGTGAACATATGTACTGAGTATATACTAGTGTACACAGCCAAGCTCATTCATTTACATCTTATTTATGGCTGCTTTCATGCTACAAGGGCAGAGTTGAGTAGTTGCAACAGAGACTGGATGGTTGTCAAAGACTAAAATATTTACCACCAGCCTCTGTATAGACAGTAGTTTCCTGACCCCTGTTTTAAGGTATTTCAGTCAACCTACTAAATGCCAGTTAGAGATCCTCCAGCTCCATTTCATGATGGCTTGTTTTTAGACTTTAGTCTCAAAATTACAGTTATAATACAATAAAATAATCTTAACTGAATGCACAGAAAAATAAAAATATTAATTCACAGCCCAACACTGGTAAATTGTGAAAGGTGAAATAAGATTTTATCTGGTACGTGGTGGTTGATACACTGAAACTAGAAGGAGTTCCTCTGTTTATTACCAGGGTTTATTATTATGGGAGTCTGGGTATGACTCTGGACTTTTAATTACCACCTGTCCTGTGTCCCAAAAAAATTAACCTCATATAATATAAACTAGTTCATTTTAAAGAGAGTGCTAGTCCTATTCTCTAATACAAGCTTAAAAAAAAAAAACCTAACACACATACAACATAGTAGCTTAAAAATAAAACAAACCCACAAAGACCACACATCAAGTGTGGCAAACGTGGAGCAACTGGAACTCTCACACAATACTGGAGATGCTGTAAGTAGGTATAACCACTTCGAAAATTTTTTTGGCCATATCCACTGAAGTTAGAATAGCATATCCTCTGACCTAGCAATTCTACCTTTATGTATCTAGTACTTAAGTTCATCAAAAGACATATAGAAAAATATTCATAATAGTATTATATTCTAGGCAAACCACCCACATATCCAGCAACAGTAGGGTGTGATATAGTCACACAATGCAACACTATAAGCAATGGGAATAAACTTGTTGCAAGCAAAACATAACTGAATCTAACAAACAATATTGAATAAAAGAAGCCAGATGCATAAGGGTATATACTATATGAATCCATTCTTACAAAATTTTAAAACAGGCAAAATTAATCTGTGCTGTTGGAAGTCAGGATGGGGTTACTCTTGTGGGGGTAGGGATTAAGTAGCTGACTGAGAGAAAGCATGAGAAAGGCTTCTGGAGTACTGGCAATATTCTTGATCTGGGTGCTGGTCATACAAGCATACTGTTTTTCTTTTTAGAGACAGGGTCTTGCTGTGTCATCCAGGCTGAAGTATATTGGCACAGTCATAGCTCACTGCAGTCTCAAACTCCTGGGATTAAGGGATCCTCCTGCCTTAGTCCCCTGAGTAGCTAGGACTACAGGCATGCACCACCATGCCCTGGCTAATTATTTTTACTTTTTGTAGAGACAAAAAGTCCTCAAGCTTACTTGATGTAAATTTACTTTGTAATTTTCTATGTGTATATTATACTTCAATAAAAACTTTTTTTTTTCCTTTTACTCCTGGCAAGCTGTGATTCAATAAAAAGTTTAAAAATGTTGGACTTCTGCTTCCAGCCAAGATGGAGTAACATGAACTGGGTTTACTCTCCTAAAACAAACAATGGCTTTTAAGACACTGTATATCAGATAATGAAAGTTAGTAAACCTTGAGATGATAAACAAATGAGACTGGACCTGCAATTGCCTTGAAAAAGTTTCCAAGATATGGCATAAAGAGTGGGAACTGAGGCACAGCCTGGTGGACTCCCTGAGTTGAGAGTCCAGAGACCAAGGCAGCTCGGATTCATAGAACAGAGTATCTTAGAGAAGAGAAATAGACAGGAAGAGAACCCATGATATCTGCAGAGGGTGGGGCATCGTTTGAGCATTCAAAATGTACTATCAGTGCACGTATGAGAAGAAGCCACCTGAGGCTAGGGAAAAAAAAAATGAAAGAAGGGAACAGTACTTGCTGCTCACAAGGAACAAGGAATACTGCCTGTTCCCATCCTCCAGACCAGAAAAACTCAATTCATGGAGCACTGGGCAGAATAAGATCTTGCCTCCATAGGTGGGTAATAATTAGCTCTAGACTGAACATTGCTGCAGACCTAAAAAATCATAAATGTTTGCAAGTAACTTAACTGTATTTCAGAACAAAGCTCAAGAAAATATGCAGTAATAAAAAGAAATTCATCCCTTACTAAGGCAAAATGCACAATGTATGGAATCTAATCAAAGATCACCAGGCAGGAAAATACAAGCCATAATGAGGGGAGTATCAACTGAAACCAACCTAGAATTAACACAGATATTCAAATTATTCCACATTTTCAAAATATCAAATACAGACATGGAAAATATATAGTCTCTCTCAAATCATACTTTGAGATGAAAATGACAATATCTCACATGAAATACACTAAATGAGCAGATTCAACATTGCAGAAGAAAAGATAATGAACATTGATGGCATAACAATAGAAATTGCCCAGAATGAAATACACACAGAAAAAAAAAAATACAAAAAAATTTTTTTAAAAGCATGAGTTACCTGAGAGATCAATGATCAAATGGACTAATTTATGAGTGACACAAGTCCTGACGGATGATGGGGGACAGAAAAAAAAATCTGAAGAAATAATGGCTGAAAGCTTTCCAAACAATGAAAACAAACCTACAAATCTATGAAGTTAAACAAACTCCATGCAGAAGAAACATGAGGAAAACTACATTAAGGCACATCATAATCAAATTTTTCAAAACCAGTGATAAAGAGAACATCTTAGCAGCCAGAAAAAAAAAATACATGCACAAAGGAACAAAGATAAGGATGACAACAAATTTCTTTTCAGAAACAATGCAAGCGAGAAGAAATGGACAGCATTTTAAAAGTACTAGAAGGCAAACTATTCACATAGTTCATAAAATTATCTTGCAAAAATAAAAGCAAAATAAAGGAATTTTCATATCTACAAAAGAAACAGTTCATCAGCAGACCCACATACAAGAAATGTTAATGGACATTTTTCAGGCTGAATTAAAAAATTTTTTTTAAAAATAAGATTCATATAACATAAAATTCATCATTTTAACCATTTTAAAGTATACAGTTCAGTGGTTTTTAATATAGTCACGATGTTGTACAATCATTACCACTATGTAATTTCAAAAAATTTCTATCACTCCGAAAAGAAACATGGTACCTCTCAATTTCCCTCTTCATCCATCCCCCAGCAACCACTAAACTCTGTCTCTATGGCTCTGCCTATTCTGGACATTTCATATGAATGGAATCATACCATATACATGGTGCTTTGTGATTGGCTTCTTTCATTTAGCATATTTTCAAGGTTCATCCATGTTGTAACATGTATCAGTACTTAATTCCTTTTTGTGTCTGAATAATATTCCATTGTATGGTGTACTAGTCTGCTAGGGCTGCCATAACAAAATAGCACTGATTGGGTGGATTACACAATGGACATTTATTTTCTCACAGTTCTGGAGGCCAGAAGTCCAAGATCAAGGTGCTGTCCTGGCTTTCCGGTGGCCACCTTCTTTCTCTGTCCTCACATGGCCTTTTCTCCACGTGTGAGTAGAAAGAGATCTCCGCTGTCCCTTCCTCTTCTTACAAGGACACCAGCCCTATTGGATTAGGAGCCCACTCTTATTACCTCAAAACCTGAATTACCTCCCTAAAAGCTCTGTCTCCAAATACAGTCACTTTGGGGGTTAGGGTTTCAACATATGAATTTTAGGGGGGAAACAATTCATCCCATAACACATGGATAAACCCAATTTTGTTCATTCATCAGCTGATGGACATTTGGGTTGTTTCCACTTCTTGGCTATTATGAATAACGCTGCTATGAGCATTCATGTTCAAGTTTTTGTATGGACATATGTTTTCAGTTCTCTTTTTTATATACCTAGGAGTGGAATTTTCTTGGTCTTTTGACAATTTTGTGTTTAACATTCTGAGGAGCTGCCAAATTGTTTCCACAATAGCTGCAGCATTTTATATTCCCACTGCAATGTATGAGGGTTCCAATTTCTCCGTATCTTTACTAACACTTGTTATTTTTCTTTTAAGAAATAAAATGTAATTAAAAATATATATACAAATAGCCATCCTAGTGGGCATGAGGTGGTATCTCATTGTGGTTTTTATTTGCACTTCCCTAATGACTAACGATGTAAAACGTCTTTCATGTGCTTATTGACCATTGGTATATCTTCTTTGGAGAAATATCTATCCAAATTATTTGCCCATTTTAAAATTGGGTTGTTTGAGCTTTTATTATTGAGTTGTAGTTCTTTACCCTGGATACTAGATCCTTATCAGTTATATGTTTTCTAAATATTTTCTCCCATTTCACAGGTTGTCTTTTGCTTCCTTGATAATGTCTTTTATAGCACAAAGTTTTACATTTTGATGAAGTCCAAATTATCATTTTTTCTTTTGCTGCTCATGCTTTTGGTGTAATATCTAACAATGTAATGTCAAATCCAAGGTCATGAAGAGTTACTCCTTTGTTTTCTTCTGAGAGTTTTATGATTTTGGCTCTCAAATTTAGGTCCTTGATCCATTGTGAGTTGATTTTTGTATATGGTATGAAGTCAGGATCCAACTTCATTCTTTTACAGATGAATATACAGTTGTTCCAGTATCATCTGTTGAAGAGACTATTCTTCTCCCATAGAATGATCTTGGCACCCTTGAAAACTAATTGGCCACATATGTATGGGTGTATTTCTGAACTTTTGATTCTATTCCATTGATCTATTTGTCTGTCCTTAGGCCAGTTTCACACAACCAGTTTTGATTACTGCAGTTGTGTAGTAACTTTTTAAATCAGGAAGTGTGAATCCTCTAACTTTATTCTTTATAAATATTGTTCTGACTGTTCAAGTCCTCTAGCATTTCCATGTAAACTTCAGGATCAGCTTGCCCATTTCTACAAAAAAAGGCAGCTGGAATTTTGATAGGGATTGTACTGAAACTGTAGCTCTATTTGGGGAGTATTAACATCTTAATATTAAGCCTTCAACTCCATAAACATGGGATGTCTTTCCATTTCTTTAGGGGTCCTCTAATTTCTTTCTATAATATTACATAGTTTTCATTGTGGAAGTCTTGTACTTCCTTGGTTACATTTATTTATTTTATTCTTCTTGAGACTATTGTAAATGAATTCATTTCTTAATTTGCTTTTTGACTATTCATTGATACAGGTTGGAAGAATTTTGAGAAGCATGATAAAAAATGCATAAATTGCCCTGAACAGACTGAGAGCAGAAATCTAGACCTGGAACATGTTATTGGCCACTGGAGGGAGACACTTGTTATTTAGTGGCAAAAAGCTTAGTGAAATGGTCTCCTGTGGTCTTGTAGAAAGCACAACTTGTAAGTGATGATCCAATCCATGTGTTGAAGGTGAAGCCTAAGTTTTTTCTTGCTGCTTATAATAAAATGTAAGATGAGAGAGATAAATTGAGGGGAAAACTGTTCAACAAAATGTTACCAGGACTTGATGATTTTGAAAATTCTCAGTCTCTCTAGAGGATGAAAGATGCTAATATTGGACAGAGTGATCTAGAGAAAAAAAGGTGTGAGTAGACAACCTTTTACTGATATCTCAGAAAGATCAAAAGATTAGAGTATTCATTCACACAAAGGGTCCTCTCAAGAGGTTAAGGGTTTATCTCAAAGATCCGCTTAACCAAACCACAGAGTCTTTATGAAACTTAAGGGCTTTGTCTCTCAGCCAGCCATTCAAGCAGGACCCTAAGATAGAGAAGAAATTATCTGAAAAGATACAGATGCGGCTTTTGTCTAATTTGGTAAACCCCACTGATACCATGAAGAGCCAGAAAGTTTTTGAGAAAATTATTTCAACAGAAAAACTGCCAATTTGGACTAAAGGGACAGAGTCACTATAAAATGGAAGAAGGTTGTCAGACCCCCAAAGTTCTACTGGCAAGAAGCAGCCTGATAGAACTACTTAGCTACAAACACATGCTACCTTTCATGAAAAAAGGAAAGATGATTCAGACGGTGAAACCAGGCACTCAGAGAATGGAGCAAAGAACTGCAGAGGATTAGTCTCAGGTCTTGAAACTTAGTCATGGAACTCCCAATATTTACCCAGCTGGATTTCAGAATTGCTATGAACCTTTTTTTTAACCTTCCATTCCCCACTCCTTTTAACTGTACTATCTATAACTATTATCCTTTGCCTGTCCCACTCTTGTATGTTGGATGTGTTGGGGTCAGACAACTTGTCTCTTTAGTTTCACAGATCTACAGATGGAGAGAAATTGTGTATAGAACCTGTACTGAATAGATTACATCTAGGAACATCATCCACACCAGGACCTGATTTAGATGATAAGATTCTGGACCTTTGAGCTGATGCTACAATGGGATGGGACTCTTGAAAACCACGGGAGTGAGGTGAATGTATTTTGCATGTGGGAGAACATGAATCATTGGGGCATGTAGTAGACAGACTTTAAGGTGGCCCATGCATGATTCCTACCTCTTGGTGTTCATGCCTATGTGTAATCCCCCCACTCTGAGTGTGGGCAAGACTTGTGACTTGCTTCAGACCAATAGATAATGGTAAAGGTAATGGGATGTCATTCCCATGATCACGTTATATTATATAGGCTTTTGTCTTGTTAGTCCACTAGCTCTCAGTCTTTCTTCCTGGCTTTGAAGAATAAAGCTGACATAAATACTACAGCTATAAGGAACTGTATGCTTCTAAGAATACACAAAAGTGTAAATGGCTTCTTCTCTAGTTGAGTCTCCACATGAGAGCCCAGCCCTGGCCAACACCTTAAACGCAGCCAGGTGAAACCCTAAACAGAGAGCTAGCTAAGCTGTTCCTGGACCTCAGACTCACAAATATGTGAGGTATGTTGTTTGAAGCCACTGTTTGTGACAGTTAAGCAGCACAGAAAACCTATATAAACAATTCTTAACAAGTGAAATGTATATCTAACTATAAGCCAGCCATTCTACTATGAAGAATTTACCCAACAGAAAAAAATATGTATGCCTCCAATTTCTTGTACAATAGTGCTCATAACACCATTACATGTGATGGCCCAAAGCTGAAAAGAATCAAACTGGCCATCAACAGATAAACAAATTGTGATACAATGGAATACTACTCAGCAATAAAAAGGAATAAATTATTGATACACATAATGACAGCGATGAATCTCAAAATCATTATCCTGAGTGAAAGAAGCCAGACAAAGAGTACATACGATTCCACTCACATGAAACTACAAAATGCAAACTAATCTACAGTGGCAGAAAGCAGATCACTCTTTTTGTGATAATCACTTTGGAGATGCAGAGATAGGCAAGGGCAGGAGGCAGGGATTATGAAAGGCATAAACTTTTGGGGGTGATGGTTATGTTCACTATATTGATTGTGGTGATGGTTTCATGGGTGTATACATATGTCAGAACTTATAACACACTTTAAATATGTAGTTTGAGGGGCTCTATCCTCCCTGGTGGCAGGCCCAAGTGCATTTTGAGAATTTAATACTGGGGTGCATCCTGTCCTTGGGCCAAGTTTGAGTTGATGTTGCTGCAGCTGCCACCTGGTAGAGGAGGGATAGGGAAGCCAAGCTCTCCTATGCATACCTAGGACAATACCTAATTCCCTGGTATAGGCTGCTGTGAGACCAAGAGTTGAGTGGACTGTACTCCTCACATCTTCTTGCTCATACTGCTCACCTAAGAGAGGTCCCATCCTCTGTGGTCACAAGGCCATAGCTGGCACCATTTTGATAGTTTAATGCTGGAATTTCATTAAACCACAAAGACAAAAGACAGAGAAAAAGAAACATAATTTATAAAACAACTCGAAAACAATCATCAATATGACAGAAGCAAAGTCTCACATATCAATATTAACCTGAATGTAAATGCATTACATGGTCCACTTAAAAGACACATTAACAGAATGGATTGAAAAAAAAATGATCCAACTATATGCTGCCTACAAGAGACTCATCTTACCCATAAAGACACAAAAACTAAAGTAAACAAGTGGAAAAAGATATTCCACAGAAATGGAAATCAACAGTGAGCAGGAGTAGCTACACTTACAGCAGATGAAACAGACTTTAAATCAAAAACGTAACAATAAGACAAAGAAGGTCATTACACAATGACAAAGGGATCAATTTAACAAGAGGATGTAACAATCCTAAATATATATGTACCCAACATCAGAGCACCTCAATTCACAAAACAAATATTACTAGACCTAAAGAAAGAGTAGACAACAATACGATAATAGTGGGGATTTTAACACCCTATTCACAGCACTAGACAGAGCAAAGAGACAGAAAACAAAGAAATATTGGACATGCATTGGACTTTAGACCAAAATGGACTTAACATTTACAGAACAGTCTACTCAAAAACTACAGAATATACATTCTTTCATCAGCACATGGAAAATTCTCCAAGACCAAATATTAGGCCATAAAACAAATCTTAACAAATGTTTTAAAAGTGAAATCATATCAAGTATCTTCTCAGACCACAGTGGAATAAAGCCAGAAATCAACACCACAAGAACTTTGGAAACTATACAAATATGTGGAAATTAAACAGCATGCTCCTGAACAATCACTGGGTCAATGAAAAAATTAAGACAGAAATTTAAAAACTGAAACAAATGAAAATGAAAATACAATCTACTAAAACCTGTAGGATACAGCAAACGCAGTACTAAGAGGAAAGTTATAGCAATAAATGCCTACATCAAAAAAGTAGAAAGATGGCTGGGCATGGTGTCTCACACCTGTAATCCTGGCACTTTGGCAGGCCAAGGCAGGAGAATCGCTTGAGGCCAGGAGTTTGAGACCAGTGTGGTGTTTGCAACATAGCAAAACCAGTCTCTAAAAAAAATTTTTTTAATTAAAAAAAAGTAAAAAGATCACAACTACCTAACATTACACCTCAAGAAACTAAAAAAACAAAGCCGAGCATGGTAGCTCATGCCTGTAATCTCAGCACTTCGGGAGGGAGGCCAAGGTGGGCAGATCACTTGAGGTGAGGAGTTCAAGACCAGCCTGGCCAACATGGCAAAACACTATCTCTACTAAAAATACAGAAATAGGCTGGTTATGGTGTTCTGCACCTGTAATCCCAGCTACTTGGGAGGCTGAGGCAGAAGAATCGCTTGAACCTGGGAGGCAGAGGCTGCAGTGAGCCGATATCATGCCACTGCATTCCAGCCTGGACAACAGAGTGAGAATACATCTAAAAAAAAAAAAAAAAAAAAAAAAAAAAACCTGGAAAAAACAAGAACAAACCGATAGAATAACTAAGAAGATAGAAGATTGAAATAAACACAATCAGAAATGAAAAAGGAGACATTACAATTGATACCACAGAAATACAAAAGATCATCAGAGAGATTTATAAGCAACTATACACTCACCAACTAGAAAACCGAGAGGAAATGGGTAAATTGCTGGAAACACAACAACCTACTGAGGTTGAACCAGAAAGAGATGGGACTCCTAAACAGACTAATAATGAGTAGTGAGATTGAATCGGTAATAAAAAATCTCCCAACAAAAAAAGCCTAAAAACCAGATGGGGCTGGGTGCAGTGGCTCATGCCTATAATCCCAGCATTTTGGGAGGCCGAGGTAGGTGGATCACTTGAGATCAGGAGTTTGACCTGAATAGAATTATTTTGAATAGAAAAATCAGCCAGGCATGGTGGCACACCTGTAGTCCCAGCTACTCGGGAGGCCGAGGAAGAAGAATTGCTTGAACCCAAGAGGCAGAGGTTGCAGTGATCTGAGATCATGCCACTGCACTCCAGCCTGGGTGACAGAGTGAGACTCTGTTCCAAAAAAACCAAAAACTGAAAAACAAACAACAACAACAACAAAAACCAGATAGATTCACAGCCAACAACAACAAAAGCCTAAAAATCAGATGGATTAAAACAAACAAAGAAACAAACAGATGGATTCACAGTCAAATTATACCAAATATACAAATAATTAATACCAATCCTCCTGAAACTACTCCAAAAAAATTAAAAAGGGAATTCTCCTTAACTTATTCTATGAGGCCAGTATAACTCTGATACCAAAATCAGACAAGGACACAATGAAAAAAGAAAAGACCAATATCCCTGATGAACATACAGACAAGAATCCTCAACAAAATACTAGCAAATTGAATCCAACAGCACATCAAAAAGATAATACAACATGATCAAGTGGGATTTATCCCAGAGTTGAAAGGATGATTCAACATATGCAAATCAATAAATGTGATACATCATATAAACAGAATTAACGACAAAAAAAAATGATCATCTCAATAGATGCACAAAAGGCACTGGATAAAATTCAACATTACTTCGTGATAAAGGTCCTCAATACACTAGGCATAGAAGAAACATACCTCAACATAATAAAGGCCATAAACAACAAACCCATAGCTAGCATTATACTTAACAGAGAAAAACTGAAAGCATTCCCTAACGCTAAAACAAGACAAGGATGCCCACTTTCACCACTCTTATTCAACAAGTCCTAGTCACAGCAATCAGGCAAGAGAAAATAACAAAAGGCATCCAAACTGGAAAAGAGGAAGTCAAATTGCCCTGTTTGCTGATGGTATGATCTTATATCTGGAAAACCTGAAAGACTCTACCAAAAAATTTAGATATGATAAACAAATTTAGTAGTTTCAGATACAAAATTAAGATCCAAAAATCAGTAGGGTTTCAATACTCCAGTAATGATCTGGCCAAGGACCAAATCAAGAAGGCAACTCAATTTACAATAGCTATAAGAAAGTAAACTATCCAGGATTATATTTAAGCATGGAGGTGAAAGATCTCTATAAGGAGAACTACAAAACACTGACTAAAGAATTCATAGATGATACAAACAAATGGAAAAACATCCCATGCTCATGGATTGAAAGAATCCATATTGTTAAAATGACCATACAGATCAAGCAGTCTACAGATTCCACACAATCCCTATCAAATTACCAATGCCATTTTTCACAGAATTAGAAAAAAATCCTAAAATTCATATGGAACCAAAAAAGAGCCCAAATAGCTAAAATAATCCTAAGTAAAAAGAACAAAGCTGGAGGAATCACATTACCTGACTTCAAATTATACAAGGGTAGAGTAATCAAAACAGCATGGTACTGGTATAAAAATAGACACACAGACCAATGGAATGGAACAGAAAACCAAGAAATAAAGCCATATACCTATAATCAACTGATCTTTGACAAAGTCAACAAAAATATACACTGGGGAAAGGACTCTATTAAATAAGTGGTGCTGGGAAAACTGGCTAGCCATATGCAGAAAAATGCCTCTCACCATGTACAAAAATTAAGAGGACCCATACCTCTCACCATATACAAAATTAAGATGGATTAAAGGCTTAAACCCAAGACCTGAAACTGTAACAATCCTAGAAGAAAACCTAGGAAAAAGTCTTCTGGACATTGTCCAGGCAAAGAATTTAAGACCAAGTCTTCAAAAGCAAAAGCAACAAAAACAAAAATAGACAAATGGGATTCAATTAAACTAAAAAGCTTCTGCATAGCAAAAGAAATAACAGGATAAGCGGACAACCTACAGAGTGGCAAAAAATATTTGCAAACTATGCATCTGACAAAGGACTAATATCCAGAATCTACAAGGATTTCAACCCAATAAGAAAACAATAAATAGCCCTATTTAAAAAGGGAAAAAGACTATGAACAGGCTGGGCATGGTGGCTCAGGCCTGTAATCCCAGCACTTTGGGAGGCCAAGATGGGCAGATCGCTTGAGCCCAGGAGTTTGAGACCAGCCCGGGCAACATGGTTAAACCCTGCCTCTACAAAAAAAAATACAAAAGATTAGCCAGTCTTGGTGGTGCATGCCTGTGCTCCCAGCTACTCAGGAGGCTGAGGTAGCAGGATCACTTGAGCCCAGAAGGTCAAGGCCGCAGTGAGCTGTGATTGTGCCACTGCACTCCAGCCTGGGTGACAGAGAGAGAGAGAGAGAAACAGAGAGAGAGAGAGAGTGAGAGAGGGAAACAGGACATGAACAGACATTTTTCAAAAGAAGATATACAAGCATCCAACAAACATGAAAAATGACTGATGTTGGCAAGGATGTGGAGAAAAGGGAACACTTATACACTGTTTGTGGGAAAGTAAATTAGTACAGCCTTTATGGAAAAAAGCATGGAGATTTCTCACAGACTAAAAATAGAACTACCATTTGATCCAGCAATCCCACTCTTGAGTATATACACAAAAAGAAAGAAATCATTATATCAAAAAAATATTTACAGCCAGGTGCAGTGGCTCATGCCTGTAATCCCAGCACTTTGGGAGACTGAGGCAGGCGGATCACCTGAGGTTAGGAGTTCAAGACCAACAACATGGCAAAACCCCATCTCTACTAAAAATACAAAAAATTAGCTGGGCGTGGTGGTGCACACCTGTAATTCCAGCTACTCAGGAGGCTGAGGCAGGAGAATCGCTTGAACCTAGGAGGCACAGGTTGCAGTGGGCCAAGATTATGCCACTGCACTCCAGCCCGGGTGATGAGTGAAACTCTGTCTCAAAAAATATATATTTATTCACACTCATATGTTTATCGCTCCATTATTCACAGTAGCAAAGATATGGAATCAGCCTAAGTGTCCATCAACAGAGGACTGGATAAATAAAATGGACTACTACTTGGCCATACAAAATAATGAAATTTGAGAAATATCCATGCTTTTTTCCATAAAGGCTGTCTTTTGCAGCAACATAGATGGAACTGGAGGCCATTATCCTAGCGAAATAACTCAGAAACAGAAAGTCAGATACCACATGTTCTCACTTATAAGTGAGAGCTAAACAATGGGTACACATGGACATACAGAGTGTAACAAGAAACACTAGAAACTCCAAAAGGTGGGAAGGTGGGAGGGAGGCAAGGGTTGAAAAATTACCTATTGAGTACAACATTCACTATTTGAGTGATGGGTACACTAAAAACCCAGATTTCACCACTAAGAAATAAATGCACATAAGAAACCTGCACTTGGACCCTTCAAATACATAAAAATAAAAAATAAAATGAAAAGAAAAAATAGTGTAGTTTATTATATATCTATTATGCTTTAATAAAGCAGTTTAAAAAATGTGCTACTTGCACATGATTTTTCTTCATAAATCATTATATTCAAAGAGAAAGTGCAAGCTCTGTCTAATCATCACAGACTAGGCCTTTTTATTGATCTACTCATTCTCAAATATTTACTAAATACCTGTTAGTTTTTGTGGGAAATACAAACATAAGTCAGACCCACTATGATCTGAGATCAGGGGCAGAGACTAAATATATGGTCATTCCATATCATATCATGAGATGATAATAAACATATTTTTGGTCTCTGCCCCTGGTTTATGGCACACAGCTTCTAAAACCCTTATAATACCCAAAGTGGTGTTTTTTTTGTATGCTAATGATATGACTGGTGGTTAGGGGCTCTTGGATAGTCTGAGGATTGGGTAGGGAGATAGTGGTTGGCAGGGGAACCAACTATGTAATTAGAAGGTTGGAACTTTTTCATCCCCACCCCTTAACCTCTAGGGAGAAGACAGGGGCTGAAGGTCGAGTTAATCAGCGATGGCCAACAATTTAATCATGCCTACAAAATGAAACCTCCATAAAAACCCTAAAGGACTAGGTTCAGAGAGCCCTAAATAGCTGGTAGGTCAGAAGTACAGGTCACAACTTGGAGCTTGCAACTAGCATCTGAGGTTGGGGGTAGTCTTGTGGGACTGGGCCCTTAATTTGTGGGATCTGACAATATCTCCTGGTAGATTGTGTCAGAACTGAATTGAATTATAGGATGTGGTGTCAGAATTGCTTGGGTTGTGGGGAAAAAACCCTACCTACTGGTGTCAGACATGTTGTGGTATGTGAGAGTAGGAAAAAACATTTAGAAAAAACATTTGGGTTTTTCCTCTCTCTCATACCCACTTTTTTTTTTTCTTTTTTTTTTTGAGACAGAATCTCTCATCTTATGCCCAGGCTAGAGTGCAGTGGTGCAGTCATAGCTCACTGCAGACTTGACCTCCTGGGCTCAAGTGATGCTCCCACCTCAGTCTGTTGCATAGCTGGAACTATAGGTGTATGCCACCATGCCTGGCTAATTTTTTATTTTTTTAGAGAGATGGGATCTCACTACATTGCCCAGGCTGGTCTCAAACTCCTGGGCTCAAGTGATCCTTCCCCTTGGCCTCCCAAAGTGTCGGATTATAGACATGAGCCACTGTGCCTGGCCCATATGCACCTTTTGCACTATGAAGCATATCATCTAATAGACTGGTTAGGGTTTAGAAATCATAAACAATTGATTTTTACATTATTTTCACAAAGATCCTTACCAGAGGCAAATCCTTCCCAGTGACTACGTGTCAACTGCTCCATACAGCTCACAACCTTGCTCCATACATTGTCAAACACATAAGCAAGGACATCTTCTTTCATGCAGTAAAATGGAGCAATGGGAGGATACCCTAATTTCTGTTTCTCTGTAGCTGCTTCTGATTTCTTCCCACGAAATCCCTCTTCCCTGTAACAGAAGCAAGAAGGAAAGACTTCATGATTCTGAAGGGAAGGCTGCCTTTCTAAAATTGTCCGTGTATTACCTGAAAATTCACTTTGAGGAAAAATGGAAAATAGAATTAATTTGACAAAGGCCAAATAGAAGTAATAAATAGAAAATAGAAGTAATTTGACACAGGAGAAGTGAAAGGGAAGGAGGCAATCTTTGGAAAACCAAAAGAACCTGCTTCCAGTTCTAGCTCAGTGGTATTATGTATAGAAGCCTGGCTTATATTTAGCTGGCCCTAGGGCTGTGTGCACTTGGGTGATACGTGAGTCAACATGGCTCAGTAGGAAATACAATGGGAAAAAATACAATGGGAAAAAAAAATGCATCCAGAATCATGTGACACAATACTAACTACTAGACCTAACCACAGCTACACAGCCTAAAGAGAAATTCTCACTTATTTTCAAATATGCTGCTGTGACTATCAAATCTGGAACTTTTAAAGGCTTAGAGGAATAGTTTAACAGGTTAATGTTACAGATTGGTAGCAAGGAATAGTGAAGAGAAGACTGGATTGAGAATCAGATGAATAAGGTTTTGGTTTTAGCTTTACTTTAGACAAATCATTAACTACTCTGATTCTCACCTATCCTGTAAAGAAGATAAATCATATCTAGGTGATAGGACTACTGTTAGAATATAGTAAGAATAGACATAAACAGACATTATTAATTATAAAATCTGTGCCAACCATAAGGTTTTAAACAAACTGTTTATACCTTTTTCTTTTCTTTTTTGTTTTGTTTTGTTTTTGGAGATGGAGCCTTGCTCTGTTGCCCAGGCTGGTGTGCAGTGGCATCATCTCAGCTCACTGCAACCTCCGCCTCCCGGGTTCAAGCGATTCTCTGGCCTCAGCCTCCCAAGTAGCTGACATTAGAGGTGCACATCACCATGCCCAGCTAATTTTTGTATTTTTAGTAGAGATGGGGTTTCACCATGTTGGCCAGGCTAGTCTCGAACTCCTGACCCGAAGTGATCTGCCCGCCTCGGCCTCCCAATGTGCTGGGATTACAGGTGTGAGCCACCGCGCCCTCTATATACCTTTTTGAAACAAGATTTACGTAAATAAAGTTCATATCTCTTCAACTGCTCTTTTAAAAAGTTTCAAAGTTCCCACTGGTGGTAATTTGCAAAAGGGTAAAATCAAACTATGTGGGGAAAAAATAAACTTATTTTAAAATCTCTAATCTCAGGAACAGGCAAATGATGTGTGAAGTTATAAAATACACAAGGAAGTCTAGTATATGGAAGCAATAAGAACATAAGTTCTGGATACCTGAGAAATAACATAAAATAAATAACAGAAACTGGCATATATTTAATTATATACATTGGTAGCATCATTTAGAAAAAATAGGTATTAATACACAAAATAAGAGGAGAGTAAAAAGCTTAAAAGGCATAATACTCACATATCTGTGTGATCGAATGCTAGGTATTCTTCAATTATTCCTTCTGAGACAATTATAGAGTCTTCCTCATCTCTTTCCATAGAACAAAAGCTGGAGGATTTGGCAATGAAAGATGCTTTATGAGCATAAGAAGATGAAAAATGTAACTTATTTCCCCTTATACCAAATCTTGGAGTGGAAAAAAGAAGTAAATATTAATTATGTAAACATAAATAGTTCTTATGGCAACACAGTTACATGAGTTTTGGCTCAAACTCCCCTTGCCCTGGCAATACCTTCGTGGACTATTCTAAGCCTCAATAACCTACCATTTCTCAGAACAGGAAGATTAAATTCTGGTCATACAACTATTTTGCCTACATGTACAATGGACTATCTGATACTGCTTGCTGTCTTTTCAGATGCACACAGCTATAGCTATGTATTAGGTCATCCTTGCCTTGCTATAAAGAAATATCTGAGACCAGGTAATTTATAAGAAAAGAGATTTAAGAGGCTTACAGTTCTGGAGGCTGTATAGGAAGCAAAGTGCTGGCATCTGCTTTTGCAGAGGACTTACAAAGCTTTTACTCATGGTGGAATGTTGAGTGGGAGCAGGAGCAAGAGAGGTGCCACACACTTTTAAATGACCAGATGTCATGGGAACTCACTATCGTAAAGACAGTACAAAGCCATGAGGGATCCCCCCCCATGACCCAAACACCTCCCACCAGGCCCCACCTCTAGCATTGGGGATTACAATTCAACATGAGATTTGGGCATTCTGCCCTTGGCTCCTCCCAAATCTCATATCCTTCTCACATTGCAAAATACAATCATGGCTTCCAAAAAGTCTCAAAAGTCTTGACTCATTCCAGTGTTAATTCAAAAGTCCAAAGTCCCACGTCTCATCTGAGACAAGGCACATCCCTTCCAGCTATGAGCCTGTAAATCAAAAACAAGTTATTTACTTCCAAGATACAATGGGAGTATAGGCGTTAGATAAACATTTCTGTTCCAAAAGAGAGGGGCTACAGATCCCACGCAAGTTCAAAACCCAGTAGGGGAGTCATTAACTCTTAGAGCCCCTCGATGTCCCACAACAAGGTGCAAGGGGTAGGCTTCCAAGACCTTGGGCAGCTCCACCCCTGTGGCTTTGCAGGGTTCAGCTCCCAAGGTTGCTCGCATGGGTGGAGTTGAATGCCTGCAGTTTTCTTTTTTTTTTTTTCTTTTTTGAGAGACAGAGTCTCGTTCTGTCGCCCAGGCTGGAGTGTAGTGGTGGGATCTCGGCCCACTGCAACCTCTGCCTCCCAGGTTCAAGCAGTTCTCCTGCCTCAGCCTCCTGAATAGCTGGGATTACAGGCGAGCACCATTAAACTCAGCTAATTTTTGTATTTTTAGTAGAGATGGGGTTTCACCATGTTGGCTAGGCTGGTCTCGAACTCCTGGCCTCCAGTGATCTGCCCACCTTGGCCTCCCAAAGTGCTGGGATTACAGGCATGAGCCACTGCACCTGGCCTGAATGCCTGCAGCTTTCTAGGTACAGGGTGCAAGGTGAATCTATCATTCTGAGGTCTGGAAGACGGTGACTCCCCTCCCACAGCTCCACTAGGCAGTGTCCCAGTGGGAATTGTGTGTGGGGCCTCCAACCCCCATTTCCCCTCTGCACTGCCCCAGTAGAGATTCTCTGTGAGGACTCCACCCCTGCATCAGGCTTCTGCCTGGACACCCAGACTTTTTCTTACATCCTCTGAAATCTACACAGATAGTGCCAAGCCTTCACTCTTTGCCCTCTGTGTGCCCGCAAGCTTAACACCACATGGAAGCTGCCAAGGCTTACGGCTTGCTTGCAATGTTTTTGTTTTTGTTTTTGTGAGACAGAGTCTCGCTGTATCACCCAAACTGGACTGTAGTGGGTGATCTCAGCTCACTGCAAACTCCGCCTCCCAAGCTCAAGGGATTCTCGTGCCTCAGCCTCCCAAGTAGCTGGGATTATAGGCGTCTGCCATCACACCTGGCTAATTTTCATACTTTTAGTAGAGACAAGGTTTCACCATGGATCACTTGAGATCAGGACAGCTCAGATTATCTAAAGCGGCAAGTCAAGCTGTAACTGGGCCCCGCTGAGCCCCAGCAAAAAGCAGTGTCCCAAGGCTGCTCAAGGCAACAAGGTCCTGGGTCTGCCCCACAAAACAAAATCATTCTTCCCTCCTAGGCCTCCGGGCCTGTGATGGGAGGGGCTGTTGTGAAGGTCTCTGAAATGCCTTTTTCCCATTGTCTTGGCTATTAGCACTTGGCTGCTTTTTAGTTATGCAGATATCTCTATCAAGTGGTTGCTCCACAGCCTGCTTGAATTCCTCTTCCCAAAAAGCTTTTTCTTTGTCATGTGGCTAGGCTGCAAATTTTCCAAGCTTTTATGCTCTGCTCCCCTTTTAAATATAAATTCCAACTTTAAGTCATTTCTTTGCTCCCACACCTGAGCATAGATGTTAGAAGCAGCCATGTTACTTCTTGAACATTCTGCTACTTAGAAATTTCTGCTACCCAATACCCTACATCATGACTCTCAAGATCAAAATTCCACAGATCTCTAGGGCATGGACACAATACAGCCAAGTTCCTTGCTAAGGCATAACACGCATGCCCTTTGTTCCAGTTCCCAGTAAGTTCCTCATTTCCTTCTGAGACCTTGTCAGCCTGGACTTTATTGTCCATTTCACTATTAGCATTTTGGTCACAACCATTTAACTGGTCTCTAAGAAATTCTAAACTTTCCCTCTTCCTGTTGTCTTCTGAGCCCTCCAGTCTTTCAACCTCTGCCCATTACCCAGTTTCAAAGTCACTTCCACATTGTCAGGTATCCTTATAGTAATACCCCATTCCTTGGTACCAGTGTTCTGTATGAAGTCATTCTTGTGTTGCTATAAAGAAATACCTAGAAAGGTGCAGTGGCTCACGCCTATAATCCCAGCACTTTGGGAGGCTGGGGTGGGCGGATCACGAGGTCAGGAGTTCGAGACCAGCCTGGCCAACACAGTGAACCCTCGTCTCTACTAAAAATACAAAAATTAGCCAGGCATGGTGGTGCACACCTGTAGTCCCAGCTACTCAGGAGGCTAAGGCAGGAGAATCGCTTGAATCCGGGAGGTGGAGGTTGTGGTGAGTCGAGATCACGCCACTGCACTCCAGCCTGGGCAACAGAGTGAGACTGTGTCTCAAAAAAACCCAAAAAAACAAACAAACAAACAAAACAAAAAACAAAAATACCTGAGACTGGGTAATTTATAGGAAAAGAAGTTTAATTGGCCTATGGCTCTGCAGGTTGTACAAGAAGCATAGTGCTAATAGTGCTAGCATCTGCTTTGAGGAAGGCTGCAGGAAGCTTTAACTTATGGTAAAAAGTGAAGCAGGAGTAGGCATATCACATGGCCAGACCAGGAGAAAGACAAAGTGTGTGTGTGTGGAGAGGTGCCACACACTTCTAAATGACTAGATCTCATGAGAATTCATTCACTATTGCAAAGATCATACTAAGTCATGACGGATTTGTCCCCATGACTCAGACACCTCCCACCAGGCCCCACCTTCAGCACTAAGGATTATAATTCTACATGAGATTTAGACAAGGACAAATATCTAAACTATAACAAGCTATACAACAAGTTTTTTAAAAACTAAGAGTAATCGGCTGGGCGTGGTGGCTCACACCTGTAATCCCAGCACTTTGGGAGGCTGAGGCAGGCGGATCGCAAGGTCAGGAGATTGAGACCATCCTGGCTAACAGGGTGAAACCCTGTCTCTACTAAAAATACAAAAAAAAAAATTAGCCAGGCATGGTGGCGGGTGCCTGTAGTCCCAGCATTTTGGGAGGCTGAGGCAGGAGAATGGCATGAACCCGGGAGGCGGAGCTTGCAGTGAGCTGAGATTGCACCACTGCACTCCAGCCTGGGCGTCAGAGTGAGACTCCATCTCAAAAAAAAAAAAAAAAAAAAAAACTAAGAATACACATTTATAATTACATCTTACGATATCTCATGACGTTATATCCTTATTTCAGTAACTCCATCATTGCCCAAAATATATGCTTCTTAAGGGCAGGGATCTTATCTTATTAATATTCAAATTTCTCTTCCTTCCTAGGCATTCAGTAAATATGTGATGATTCATTTGTTTCAGTGGGTTTACTTTGGAGGAAGTCAGTACAATCTGAGAAATAAAATTTTAAAAAATGGATCTCAGTTTAACCAAATGTTAAATATAACCAATTTACACTTTGTATTGCTCTTTATATTTTTTTGTGCCTTAAGTATTTTTTTTATTAGGAAAATAGAATAAACCCATGGCAGCTGGGCCCATGGCTCATGCCTGTAATCCCAGCACTTTAGGAGGCTGAGGCAGGCAAATCACTTGAGGTCAGGAGTTTGAGACCAGCCTGGCCAACATGGTAAAACCCCGTCTCTACTAAAAATACAAAAATTAGCCAGGCGTGATGGCATGTGCCTGTAATCCCAGCTCCCTGGGAGGCTGAGACAGGAGAATTGCTTGACCCTGTGGGGTGGAGGTTGCAGTGAGCTGAGATTACACCACTGCACTCCAGCCTGGGCAACACAGCAAGACTCTGTCACAAAAAAAAAAAAAATTAATTAATTAAAAAAATAAATCCATGGCACTTTTAAACAAGGCTGGTGGGACAATCTTACTGCAAGACATTTTCAAAATATATATTAGGAGCTTTAAAATAAACATTTTCTTTGATTCAATGGTTTCATTTGTAGGGATTTCATTTAAGGATATGACCTATAAGATTTAGCTATAAGAATTATGATTGGTGGGGCACGGTAGTTCATTCCTGTAATCTCAGCACTTTGGGAGGCTGAGGCAAGTGGATCGCTTGAGCCCAGGAGTTTAACACCAGCCTGTGCAACATGGTGAAACTTGGTTTCTGCAAAATGTACAAAAATTAGCCAGGTATAGTGGCATGCACCTATAGTCCCGGCTACTCAGGAGGCTGAAGTGGAAGAATCACTTGAGCCCTGGAGGCAGAAGTTGCAGTGAGCCATGACTGTGCCACTGCACTTCAGCCTGGGCAACAGAGTGAGACCCTATCTCAAAAAAAAAAAATTATGATCACAGAATTGTTTATAATTGCCAAAAACAGAAACTAGCCCAACTGTTTCAAAATAGAGGATTTGGGGATGAGTTCCTTAAATAGTGATATATTCATGCAATGGAATAAAGTCCTTAAGTTAATATTGGGAAAAATAGAAGATGTCCACAATAAAATATTAAGTATAAAGAGATTACAAAATGTATAATTTCATAAAAACCATATACATACATGGTAGAGAATGCTAGATGCCCCTCAATATCCATTCTCTCCTTTCCTAGTAAAATCATCCCAATTTTATTCATGAAAACAACATATCCACCTCAAAGACTGCATCTCCCAGTTACCTTGTAGCCAGAGACAGTCAATGCAATATGAGCAGAATTATTTTGTGGGACTCTGGGAAGGCTGTTTAAAGGGAACTGGTGTGACTGCAAGGGATACCATTTGGCCCTTCTGTCTTTCCTCCTCTCTGCTACGTGGAAAGCGAATTATCATGTTTGGAGCTCTATCAGCTATCTTGAACCATGAAGAAAACGTCAGAAAAAACATCATGGGCTAACATGATATGGCAGAAAGATGAAGTGTCTCAGTCCCTGAAAACACCATGCCGCCACTTTACATTGCCTTCCTCCAGACTTCTTTTACATAAAAAGAAGTAAACTTCTCTTATGCAAGAGTTGGTAAACAGATAAGATCCTTGACCATGGCAGGTGGCACTGGGATGGAGATGGTAAGACATGACAGAAGCTCAGCCTGGGCAAAAGGCGAAATCCTGTCTCTACAAAAAATACAAAATTAGCCAGATGAGGTGGTGCACACCAGTAGTCCCAGCTACTCGGGAGGCTGAGGTGGGAGGATCACCTGACCCCAGGAGATCAAGGCTGTAATGAGCCAAGATTGCACCACTGCACTCCAGTCTGGGTGACAAAGTGAGGCCCTGTCTCAAAAAAAAAGGAAGGAAGGGATGAAGGGCGGTTGGGAGGGAGGGAGGGAGGGAGGGAATCGGTTTGGAGATCCAATATGTCTAAAAATTAGCCAGGCGTGGTGGCTCACACCTGTAATCCCAGCTACTTGGGAGGCTGAGGAAGGAGAATCCCTTGAACCTGGGAGGCAGAGGTTGCAGTGAGCAGAGATCATGCCATTGCACTCCAGCCTGGGTGACAAAAAAAAAGCTATCAAACATATAGAATGTATGCCTGACATTCCATTATGTTATTCTGCTATTGTATTATTCCATTTATACTAATAACCAATTATATTTTTAGTCAGTGGTAACTAATGGAATTCTTTGTGTTGAAAAATAAATAGGAATTTCTAACAACTATAGGCCTTTATAACTGCTATTAAAAGAAATTTTAGCTAGATAAGAAGGAAAAATATTCCCATTTCCCCTAAAGCTGCAGCAAAAAATAAGATAGTATTCTATACCATAAAGTTGTCTTTGTAAATGTTCTTTCTTTTTTTTTTTGAGACAGAGTCTCGCTCTGTCGCCCAGGCTGGAGTGCAGTAGCGTGATCTTGGCTCACTGCAACCTCCACCTCCAGGGTTCAAGCGACTCTCCTGTCTCAGCCTCCCCAGTAGCTGGGATTACAGGTGTGCGCCACCACGCCTGGCTAATTTTTGTATTTTTAGTAGAGACGGGGTTTCACCATGTTGCCCATACTGGTCTAAAACTCCTGACCTCAGGTTATCTGCCCAGCACTTTGGGAGGCCAAGGTGGGCAAATCACTTGAGCCCAGGAGTTCAAGACCAGCCTGGGCAACATGGTGAAACCCCATCTCTACTGAAAATACAAAAATTAACCAGATGTGGTGGAGCACGCCTGTGGTCCCAGCTACTCAGGAGGCTGAGGCAGGAGGATTGCTTGAGCCCAGGAGGTCAAGGCTGTAGTCACCCGTGATTGCACCACTGCACTCTAGCCTGTAACAACAGAGTAAGACCCTGTCTCAAAAAACAAAAAACAAAACCAAAAAGAAAAGGAAGCAGCAAGTTGACTGCTAACCATGTTATAGGCACTGTCCTAGGGGTTAGAGATACAAAGAGGAAGATGCTGTATTACTATGTTGTTTAGCACTTTCTTCTGGCCCAAGAACTCCCAGAGAACTGAACCAAATACCTAGTTTCATGCATTTGAGGTCTGAAAGAAAGCCAGTGTTGGAAGGATTAATGAATGAGAGAGAGACTGATAGATGTCTTAGAGAAGTAGGCAGGGGCCAGCTGATGATATAATTTTAGACTTTTATCTTAAATTCAGTGGAAAGCTACTGAAAGTTTTTAAGTGGGAGACAGGAAGGATCAACCTTGAATTTAAAAAAAAAATCTGATTTAATGTGGAGAATATATTGGAGAAGGCAAGAATGGATATAATTTGAAATGTTATTTTTATAGAAAGTCTTAGCGGTTGATAAATCTTATATTTTATGACAACCTGATTTGTTAAACTGAAAGATCAAAATGAATTAATGACACATTTTCTTCATACCTCTCACAACAAAAAGTGGCAAAATAGCTTAGCTACTCAGAAGGCTTAGGTGGGAGGATTGCTTGAGGTCAGGAGCTCAAGGCTGCTGTGAGCTATGATTGTGCCACTGTACTCCAGCCTGGGTGACAAAGCAAGACCCTATCTCTTAAAAAAACAAAAAAGGGGCAAAATAGCAGTAGCACAACTTACATACCCTCACCACCCAACTTGGTTCTTGAATACTACTGTATTAGCCTCTCAAAGGAGTAAGTCTCCTTAAAGTTCAGCTGATTCTATATGTTAAAGGAAGAAAAAGTTATGGATGGGCCTGGCATATCCTACTGTACCAGAAAACAAAGATACAGTCAAAACAAAACCAAAGGTACTAGCTTGAAGTAGCTAAGTTGTAATAATTAGAGCATCAATACTAATTATTGCTAAGTAAATATATAAATATTTTGAAATGCTATGAGTTCATAATGGTACTCAAGAGTGAAAATATAAAGTATGAACAAAGTAGTTGTTACATGAAAGAAGTAAATATCATAGATTTTGTTTAATTTTTATGGCTTCCAATAAGTAGTGGTGTGCTAATATACCTGGATAATTTGTTTCTTCTAAGTATATGTCTGTGTATAAAGTATAAATAGGTATTTGTTTTACTTGTGTAAGTAAAGAAAATTATTGAGAACTGTAAGTCAAATATCCCAGAAAAAGTAGAACCAAAAATAGGAAGACTAATCAACAGTGGTGGTAGCAAGTAAAAAGGAAAGAAAGGGTATTAGCAGTATGTTGCAGAATGGTGAAATAGTCAGATGTCCTAAAAAGGATGAACTAACTGCTCAGACTTGATTTCTTATTTCCTTGAAGATTAAATTTCTAAATGGGCCTACCATTGATAGTTATAAAATAAGGCACATATAAAGTTTACACTAATAGATCAGGTCGATATATCCTAATAACAGAATATGAGTTATGTAATTTTGATCAGAGAGAATGAAATAATACATCATTTCTGTGGGCGACATTAGGCTGTAAAATTTTTTATGTTACATAAAAGGAATAAACTTATCGATATAATACATGAGATTTAAATTTAAAAAGAATGCCTAATGACGAGCAGCTTGAGTTTAAATCACTTCAGGAATAGCAAACAAATATTATCTGACCAAAAATCAGGTGATAACCCAGATCCCATAACCCTGACAGTAATGTTTCACTTTGTGGTCTGGTGAGACTACCACAAGCCCAAGGAGGCACCAAAAGTAAGTATTACTACAACTATTGGAAGGTATCAAATAAGTAAAACTAGAGCCATGGGAAAAAGTATAGGAATAATTTTTTAAATGAATTAAAACTATGATGTTATATTTTACAGTAGATTTAGGTATAGGCATAGGTTTCAAAGTAATCCTATTTGGGTTTATTTTGCTACTATTTAAAAGTCTGAGGTGTTCAAAAGATTTTGCCATTTAAAAATTACCGTGGGCCGGGCGTGGTGGCTCACACCTGTAATCCTAGCACTTTGGAAGGCTGAGGCGGGCAGATCACCTGAGGTCAAGAGTTCAAGACCAGCCTGGCCAACATGGTGAAACCCTGTCTCTACTAAAAATACAAAAATTAGCCGGGCATGGTGGTGGGCGCCTGTAATCCCAGCTACTCAGGAGGCTGGGGCAGGAGAATCGCTTGAACCTGGGAGGCAGAGGTTACAGTGAGCTGAGATTGTGCCATTGCACACTGCACTCCAACCTTGGTGACAGAGCAAGATTCTGTCTCAAGAAAAAAAAAGAAAGAAAAAAAGTCTGGGTTTGGTGGTTCATGCCTGTAACCCCAGCACTTTGGGAGGCTGAGGCAGGTGGATCATGAGGTCAGGAGTTCGAAACCAGCCTGGCCAGTATGGTGAAATCCCAGGCGTGGTGGCACACACCTGCAGTCCCAGCTACTCGGGAGGCTGAGGCAGAAGAATCACTTGAACCCGGGAGGTGGAGGTTGCAGTGAGCCAAGACCGCGCCACTGCACTCCAGCCTGGGTGAGAGAGCGAGACTCTGTCTCAAAAAAAATAAATAAATAAAATAAAATAAAAATTCACTTTTTCAACTTTTTTTTTCAAAAAAGTTTTAAAGTCTTTTTCTTAGACTGCGACATTTTAAAAAACCATTCTATTTACGCATTTATGCCAAGAAGGAAGTGTTCATATTTTTGGATATATGTAAATATATATAGATATATAGACCTGAATAACAAGAATATCCTTAAGCATTATTATATGGTTTGAATATTTGTCCCCTCCAAAATTCATGTTGAAATTTAGTCCCTAATTTGGCAGTGTTGAGAGGTGGAGCCTTTAAGGGGTAATTGGATCACGGGGGTTCTGTCCTCATGAATGGTTTAATCCATGTATGGATTAATGGGTTATCATGGAAGGGGAACTGGTAGCTTTATAATAAGAGAAAGAGAAACCTGAGTTGGCATATTAGCATGTACAGCCCCCTTGCCATGTGAGTCCCTGCACTGCCTTGGGACCCTGCAGAGAGTCCCCACCAGCAAGAAGGTCCTCCCAGATCCTGCCCCTTGACCTTGGACTTCTCAGCCTCCAGAACTGTAAGAAATAACTTCCTTTTCCTTATAAATTGCCCAGTTTCAGGTATTCTGTTACAAGCAACAGAAAACAGACTAAGCCACTACAGGAAAGGTCTAACTTTTTGAACAAAATTACATAATGAAATTTTAATATACACAAAGACTATGGACAATCTTACAGAATTTGCTATGCTTTACTAAATACTAATAAGTAGGAAGAAGTATTTTAATCCCTTAATACAACTGGTAGGATATAATACTGGCATATTAGGGCACACTGAAATACTTACGTAATGGAATACTTACATAGTAGAATCTCTTTCTTGAAACAAGGTGGTTTCATATGAAGCAGAAACAGCAGAAGGGGATCTAGGATACAATCTATAACCTTCACTTGGAGTGATTATCTGCCTACCTAGAATCCTTCAAAATGAAGAAACACAGACACAGTGAAGCACCTTCACTGGCATACATACAAAATCTAGATATATTTTGAACACATTTGATGGCTCTACATAAAAGTCCAGTATGCAGTCTGATACTGATTAAGAATGAGAAAATGTGAATCCAGAGCCTCACTACAGGTATCTCTTCCATAGAATGGAGATGGAAAAGATAAACCTATAGCCCAGCCGTTAAAAAAAAAAATACAAGAAATCTAAGCAAACATCTGTAATCTGCTCTTCATGCTCTATAATAGTCCTCATTAAATCAGCCAAAATGGGATGGAGGCCCAGCCAAATTAGTGAAAACTATGAATTACATTCTTAAAAACATGAAGCTTTATAAATTTTGAGTATGTGCAGTAAGTAGTACTATTGGAGTTTCTGAAGGAAGCTCTTGAACAGCCTATGTCTGGTTTCAAGTATACATAAGAATTTAATTGTATACAACAGTGTACATTTTCTGACCATCTTGTTCAAAAGAAGGGCTTTTTGGTACCCAGATACTCAGACCTCAGCTGCTGTTGTAGAAACAGTTTTACTTGATTAGGATCACATATTGTTAGTTAAGGAAACTCTAAGAAACTTCTACCAACTTAAGTTTTCTCTCAGCTGAGGCTTTATACCACATGGCCTTATTTACATTCATTAAAGTGATGCTCATAAAGATTTCAGAATACAAACTTTTTTTAAAAAATCTACTTTTTAAATTTTTGTATTAGTCATGAATACAAGTCAACTGGAGGGCTTCAGTACCTGAGGTGAGGAAAGCTAGCTGTCCACTGTTGGCACTCTTCTTGTAGACTCTTGGTATGCACACTCAACTTCTGCTCATACAAGAGTTCATCAATGGCTGTGAACATTGCCTGGACTTTTTCAGTGGCATTTTGATCGAGTTCCTAGAAGAAAATATTCCCCTCAAATATTTAGGTGAGCTTCACTCTCTGTTAAAAATTATAAAGATTAAAAGCAGTAAGACTTGTTTTGTTTACATATTTAGTCTACTTGAAATACTGCTGTGTTTCCATGAAAGAAAAATTAAATTAGTGAGTTTTCAGATCTCAGAATTTTCAGATATCTTCTCCATTCATATTTAAAGAAAATTTAGATAAATGTCTGTGTTTTAGGCTGGTCCAAGTACAGTGGTGTTTACAGCTAATTGATCACAACCATTTTATGGATTTCTTTGTTTCCGCTCCACTCCTCTACTGCTTCACTTGATTAGCCAAAAAAAAAAAACAAAACAAAATGCCAGGCGTGGTAGCTCACGCCTGTAATCCCAGCACTTTGGGAGACCAAGGTGGGTGGATCACTTGAGCCAGGAGTTCAAGACCAGCCTGGCCAACACAGTGAAACCCCATCTCTACTAAAAACACAAAAATTAGCTGGGCATGGTGGTACACACCGGTAATCCCAGCTACTTGGGAGGCTAAGGCACAAGAATTGCTTGACCTGGGAGGCAAAGGTTGTAGCAAGCCAAGATTGTGCCATTGCACTCTAGTCTTGGTGACAGAGCTAGACTGTGTCTCACACACAAAAAAAAAAAAAGCCTATATTTTTAAAAGTAACATATTACATACAGTATAAATTGTAAACACTTTGAAAAATACAGAAAAGTATAAAGAAAAAATAAAAATTACCTATAATTCCACCGTTCAAAGATAATGATTGCTAATTTTAGTACAGTTGCTTGGTTCCACTATTTTTTAGACAGAAAATCCTGTGTATCCTTTGTATACTGCATCTTTCACTTGACAATTGACAACTTATGTTATGTCCTTGCCCTCTGTAATCCAGCCTTTAAGAATAGTCAGGCCAGGCACAGTGGCTCACACCTGTAATCCCAGCACTTTGGGAGGCCAAGGTGGGGTGGATCACCTGAGGTCAGGACTTCCAGACCAGCCTGGCCTACATGATGAAACCCTGTCTCTACTAAAAATACAAAAAATTAGCTGGGCATGATGGCGGGTGCCTGTAATCCCAGCTACTTGGGAGGCTGAGGCAGGAGAATCGCCTGAACCTGGGAGGCGGAGGTTGCGGTGAGCCAAGATTGTGCTATTGCACTCCTGCCTGGGCAACAAGAACAAAACTCCGTCTCAAAAAAAAAAAAAAAAAAAAAAGGCCAGGGCGGGTGGCTCACGCCTATAATCCCAGCAGTTTGGGAGGCCGAGGCGGGCAGATCCTGAGGTCAGGAGTTCAAGACCAGCCTGACCAATATGGAGAAACCCTGTCTGTACTAAAAATACAAAATTAGCTGGGCGTGATGGCTCATGCCAGTAATCCCAGCTACTTGGGATGCTGAGGCAGGAGAATCTCTTGAACTCGGGAGGCGGAGGTTGTGGTGAGCCAAGATCGTGCCATTGCACTCCAGCCTGGGCAACAAAAGCAAAACTCCGTCTCGAAAAAACAAACAAAAACCCAAAACCAGAATAGTCAGAGGGCTGGGCATGGAGGTTCACACCTGTAATCTCAGCAACTCAGGAGGCTGAGTGGGGAGGATCACTTGAGGCCAGAAGTTTGAGACCAGCCTGGGCAACATCACAAGACTGCCATCTCTAAAAACAATAAAAAATTAGCCAGGCATGGTGGTCTGTGCCTATAGTCCCAGCTACTCAGGAAGCTGAGGTGGGAGGATTACTTGAGCCCTGGAGTTCGAGGCTGTAGTGAGCTATGATTGTGCCACTGCCAGCCTGGGTAACCAAGTGAGACCTCATCTCTTAAAAAAAAAAAAAAAAAAAAAAAAAGCAGTCAGAGATGGTTACAAAATGCAAATCTGATCATTTTTTCAGATTCCTTGCTTATCCTCTACTACATCTAAATTTACACATCCTTTTACATTCCAGTGTTCCATCTTCTTTTAAAAGTATAAGATGAAAATAGTGTATTTTCACCCTAAAAAAGTCAACCCCTACCTAATAAAAATTATATCTGTCTGGGAGTGTTTTTTTTTTTTTAATTTGTCCAAAGCTGGGGATGGTGGCCGACACCTGTAGTTGCAGTGAATCAATCAGGAAGCAGAGTTAGGAGGATTGCTTGAGCCCGAGAGTTTGAGGCTATACTGGGCAATGGTGGCACTTGTGGCTAGCCATTGTGTTCCAACCTGGACAATATAGCAAGACTCCTCTCTAAAAAAATTGTCTTTCATCTGATACACTTTTCAAACATGTCTTTCTTTGGGTCTAAAAAAAAAAAATCAGTGAATACTTCTTTGAATATTGCCTCTTTCTTATTCTCTAAAATTTCTGTTAGAAATATATTGCAGTTTCTTAATCCATCCTCCATGTCTCCTAACTACTCTTCAAATTCTGTCTTTAGTTCCCCCGTTCTAGGTGATTTTCTTAGTTCTAGCATTCAATTCACTACTATCTGTTTCACTGGGTCCAGCTTACCTTATATAATATTGAGATATTTCAAATGCTATTCATTTTGAAGATGTTTAACTGGTTCTTCATATTTGCCTGTTTTTAAGTTAATATCTTTACCTGGTTTGTTTTAAAACTTCTAATAATTTAAAAAGATGTTATCTTGTCCTTTAACTCTTTGAGGACTTTAAAATTTTAATCAACTTTACTGAGAAATAACTTACATTCAACAAAACGCACATTTAAGTGTACAGCACAATGAGATTTGACAAAATATTCACCCTAGTAACTGACATTCCTTTCCAGATATAAAACATTTCTCCTCACACTCCTTTGCAGCTTTTCCAAAATGTTGACTTATTTTTATCACTGTAAGTTAGTTTTGTCTGGCCTAGAACTTCATATAATTGGGATTGTGCAGGATGCACTTTTTGTGTTTGGCTTCCTTCATTCAGGAGAATCTTTTTGAGGTTCATTCATGTTATTGCATGTATTAATTATTCATTACATTCTATTGCTGAAAAGTATTTTGTTTTAAGACTATGCCGCAATTTGTTTATCCATTCCCCTGTTAAGGGACATTTATGTTATTTTCAGTATTTGTTTATATTGTTTGTTATGAATAAAGGTGATATAAACATTCATGTACAAGTCTTTTTCTAGACATATGTTTTCATTTTTCTTGGATAATAGCAGTGAAATTGCTGTCACGTAATAAATGTATGTTTAAAGAAATTACTATTTTATAGGATGGATGTACAACTTAGCACTCCTACCAGAAATGTGTGAGCATTAAACCTGCTTCACATCCATTCCAGTACTAGGTATTGTCAGTCTTTTTAATTTTAGCAATTTTTGTGAATGTGGAGTGGTGTATCTTCCCAGTTTTCAATTTGCATTTTCTCTATAATTCATCATATGGAGCATCTTTCTACATGCTACTTGGCCATTTATGTATTTTTCTTTCATGGAATGTCTGTTCAAGTCTTTTGCCCATTATTTCACCTTTTATTTTTCCTTTTAATTAATTAATTCATTAATTACTTTTTAGAGATGGGGGTCTCACTTTGTTGCTTAGGCTGGTCTCAAATGCTTGGGCTCAAATGATCTGCTGGCCTCAGCCTCTCAAAGTGTTGGGGTTACAGGCACGAGCCACTGTGTCTAGCCTTTTTTTTTTCTTTTTAATATGGAGTTTTAAGAGCTCTTTATATACTTTGGATACAAGTCAGATATTGGAAATATTCTCTCCCAATCTGTGATCTGTCCTTTCCTTTCCTTTCCCTCCCTTCCTCCCTCCCTTCCTTCCTTCCTTCCTTCCTCCCTTTTCTTTATTTTTTTCTTTTTTCTGAGATGGAGTCTCTCTCTGTTGCCCAGGCTGGAGTGCAGTGGCATGATCTCAGCTCACTGCAACCTCCGCCTCCCAGGTTCAAGCAATTCTCTGCCTCAGCCTCCAGAGTAGCTGGGATTACAGGTGCCTGCCACCATGCCTGGCTAATTTTTTGTGTTTTTAATAGAGACGGGGCTTCACCGTCTTGGCCAGGCTGGTGTCCTTTCATTTCTTAATGAGGTATGTAAAAGCAAAAAAGATGTAAATTTTGAAGGAGTTAAATTTATCCATTTTCATAGCTTATGCTTTTGGTGTGTCCTATTTATGAACTTGTTGCCTAATCCAACGTCTTGATTTGGTTATACATTTTCTTCTAAAGGATTTATAGTTTTTGCTCTTATATTTAAGTTTATAATTCATTTTGAGTAAATTTTTTATATTATGTGAATTCATCTTTTTGCACATGGATATCCAATTGTCCCAGCAACATTTGTTAGGGAAAAAAAAAAAAAAAACCTCTCTCTATTGAATTGCCTTTGTACCTTTGTCAAAAATCAATGGATCCTAAATGTAAAAGTTTATTTCTGGACTCTCAATTCTGTTCTGTTCACTATATGACCATCTTTTTGTCAGCACCACACTGTTTTTGTTGTTGTTGTTGTTGTTTTGAGTCGGAGTCTTGCTCTGTTGCTCAGGCTGGAGTGCAGTGGCACAATCTTGGCTCACTGCAATGTCTGCCTCCTGGGTTCAAGTGATTCTCCTGCCTCAGCCTCCTGAGTACCTGGGACTACAGGCCTGCACCACCGTGCCCAGCTAATTTTTGTATTTTTAATAGAGACAGGGTTTCACCATGTTGGCCAGGCTGGTCTCGAACTCCTGACCTCAGGTGATTCACCTGCCTTGGCTTCCCAAAGTGCTGGGATTACAGGCATGAGCTACCACGCCCTGCCCACACTGTTCTGACTAATGTTTTGATATTAAGTTTTGAGATGTGGTAGTATATGTCCTCTAATTTTTTTTCTTTTTTTTTTTTTTTTTTTGAGATGGAGTCTCTCTCTGTTGCCCAGGCTGGAGTGCAGTGGCGCTATCTCGGCTCACTGCAAGCTCTGCCACCTGGGTTCACACCATTCTCCTGCCTCAGCCTCCTGAGTAGCTGGGACTACAGGTGCCCGCCACCATGCCCAGCTAATTTTTTTGTATTTTTAGTAGAGACAGGGTTTCACCGTGTTAGCCAGGATGGTCTCTATCTCCTGACCTCGTGATCCGCCCGCCTCAGCCTCCCAAAGTGCTAGGATTACAGGCGTGAGCCACCGCACCTGGCCTCAATTTTTTTTTTTTTTTACTAATCTGTATCCTTTGCAATTCCATATACATTTTAGGATTAGCTTATCAATTTTTATAAAAATGTCTCCTAGGATTTTGATAGAGAGTGCACTGATATGTAGATTAATTTGGGG
The DNA here is from genome assembly GCF_009828535.3 of Hylobates moloch. Classification (NCBI taxonomy): domain Eukaryota; kingdom Metazoa; phylum Chordata; class Mammalia; order Primates; family Hylobatidae; genus Hylobates; species Hylobates moloch. The sequence continues at coordinate 67,802,140 of NW_026652278.1, read as the reverse complement.
AGAAATGCCATATTATTAATATTTTGTCTTCCAATTCATGAACAAGGAATTTTCTTCATTTATTTAGATTTTCTTTAATTTCTCTCAGCAATGTTTTGAAATGTCCAATGTACAAGTCTTGTGTTGCTTTTGTTAAATTTATTGCTAAGAACATTTTTATTCTATTGTGATTTTTAAATTTTCATTTTCAGATGGTTCACTGCCAATGTGTAGAAATACAAATTTTTAAATTTAGATATAATTCACACACCATGAAATTCACCCTTTTAAATTGTCAAATTCAGTGTTTTTAGTATATTCACAGCTGTGCAACTATCACCAATATCTTAATTCTAGAATATTTTGTCACCCTTAAAATAAACTGTTTCCATTAGCAGTCATCCCCCATTCCTCTCTCTGCCCAGCCCCTGGCCACCAATAATCTACTTTCTGTCTCTATGGAATTGCTCTTCTGGGCAATTCATATAAATGGAATCAAACAATATGTGATGTGTCATGTCTGGCTTCTTTCACTTAGCATGTTTTGAAGGTTTATCCAAGTTGTAACACGTATCGGAACTTCTTTCATTTTTATGGCTGAATAATACTCGCATTGTATGAAAACCATATTTTTGTAAATTGCTCTTGTATACTGTGACCTAACTGAACTAATTTATTAGTTCTACTAGATTTGGGGGGTGGTAATGGAGGGAATGTAAATTTTCTGGATTTTCTTTACATCATGACATCTGTGAATAAAGACATTTTAATTTCTTCCTCTTCAATTTGAATGCCTCTCTTTGTCTTGTTGCACTAGCTAGAACCTCCAATACAATGCTGAATAGAAGTGGCAAAAGTGGACATCCTTACCTTGTTCTAAATCTTAAGGGGAAGGTATCCAGTCTTTTCTCGCTACATATAATAATGCTAGTTCTAACTTTTTTGTAGATGCCCAACCTTTCAGGTTGATTAAATTCCCTTTTATTTCTTGTATGTTGAGTGTTTCTTTTTATTATGAATGGGTGTTAGATTTTGTCAAATGTTTTCCTATGTTACTATTAAGATGACCATGTCATTTTTGTCCTTTATTCTATTAATATAATGTATTAAATTAGTTGTTTTTCTTTTTTTCACCGTCTGTCTACCCAGATGAAGAGTTGTTTTTCTAATGTTGAACCAGCCGTGCAATCTTGGGATAAATCCTATTTACCTACTTGGTCAGGGTAAATAATCCTTTTATGTGACTACATTTGGTTTGTTAATAAAGTTTTTGTGTCTAATTTCAAGAGGCATACTGGTTTGTAGTTTTCTTGTGATGACTGACTTTGGTATCAAGGTCACACTGGCTTCATAGAACGAGTTAGGTAGGAACTGTTCTTTCTTTTCTGAAAGAGTTTGTGAGGGATTGGTATTATTTCCTCTTTAAATATTTAAGTGTATATAGAAATAAGTTGATTTTTACATATTGATCTTGCACCTTGTGGCATTGTTAAATTCATATATCAGTTCTAATTTTTTTCTTTTCTTTTCCTTCTATTCCTTAGAATCTCTTATATGAAGAATTATTTTCTTGTCCTTGTCTGGTTTTGGTATCAGGGTAATACTGGTCTCATAGAATGAATTGGAAAGTGTTCCTTGATTTTCTGAGTCTGTTAAAGATTATTATTTCTTCTTTAAATATTTGATAAAGTTTACTAGAATTTAAATATTTGATAGAGTTTACTAGTGCATCTGTGCCTGGACTTCTTTGTGGTAAGATTTTTTATGTTTATTTGTTGAGACAGAGTCACTCTGTTGCCCAGTGGAATGCAATGGTGTGATCATGGCTCACTGCAGCCTTGACCTCCCAGGCTCAAGTGATTCTCCCACCTCAGCCTCCCAAATACCTGGGACTAAAGGCACGTGCCACCATACCTGGCTAATTTAGTTTTCACAGAGATGGGGTCTCACTATGTTGCTCAAGCTGGTCTCAAACTACTGGGTTCAAGTGATCCTCCCTCCTTGCCTCCCAAAGTGCTGAGATTACAGGCATGAGCCACTGTGATCAGCTGAAAGATTTTTAATTATTAACTTAGTTTATTTAAATAGAAATTACATAGCTAGAAATAACCCAATTAGATTGGTATGGAGCTGTTTAAGTTTCTAATTTTTCTTTTTCTTTGTATATTTATTTATTATTATTATTATTATTAAAGTTTTAGGATACATGTGCACAACGTGCAGGTTTGTTACATATGTGTATACATGTGCCATGTTGGTGTGCTGCACCCATTAACTCATCATTTAGCATTAGGTATATCTCCTAATGCTATCCCTCCCACCTCCCCCAACCCCACAACAGTCCCCGGTGTGTGATGTTCCCCTTCCTGTGTCCACGTGCTTTCATTGTTCAATTCCCACCTATGAGTGAGAACATGCGGTGTTTCGTTTTTTGTCCTTGCGATAGTTTGCTGAGAATAATGGTTTCCAGCTTCATCCATATCCCTACAAAGGACATGAATTCATCATTTTTTATGGCTGCATAGTATTCCATGGTGTATATGTGCCACCTTTTCTTAATCCAGTCTATCATTGTTGGACATCTGGGTTGGTTCCAAGTCTTTGCTATTGTGAATAGTGCCCCAATAAACATACGTGTGCATGTGTCTTTATAGCAGCATGATTTATAATCCTTTGGGTATACACCCAGTAATGGGATGGCTGGGTCAAATGGTATTTCTAGTTCTAGATCCCTGAGGAATTGCCACACTGACTTCCACAATGGTTGAACTAGTTTACAGTTCCACAAACAGTGTAAAAGTGTTCCTATTTCTCCACATCCTCTCCAGCACCTGTTGTTCCCGGACTTTTTAATGTTGGCCATTCTAACTGGTGTGAGATGGTATCTGATTGTGGTTTTGATTTGCATTTCTCTGATGGCCAGTGATGATGAGCATTTTTTATGTGTTTTTTGGCTGCATAAATGTTTTCTTTTGAGAAGTGTCTGTTCATATCCTTTGCCCACTTTTTGATAGGGTTGTTTGTTTTTTTTCTTGTAAATTTGTTTGAGTTCATTGTAGATTCTGGATATTAGCCCTTTGTCAGATGAGTAGGTTGCAAAAATTTTCTCCCATTCTGTAGGTTGCCTGTTCACTCTGATGGTGGTTTCTTTTGCTGTGCAGAAGCTCTTTAGTTTAATTAGATCCCATTTGTCAATTTTGGCTTTCATTGCCATTGCTTTTGGTGTTTTAGACATGAAGTCCTTGCCCATGCCTATGTCCTGAATGGTATTGCCTAGGTTTTCTTCTAGGGTTTTTATGGTTTTGGGTCTAGCATGTAAGTCTTTAATCCATCTTGAATTAATTTTTGTATAAGGTGTAAGGAAGGGATCCAGTTTCAGCTTTCTACATATGGCTAGCCAGTTTTCCTAGCACCATTTATTAAATAGGGAATCCTTTCCCCATTGCTTGTTTTTGTCAGGTTTGTCAAAGATCAGATAGTTGTAGATATTCAGCATTATTTCTGAGGGCTCTGTTCTGTTCCATTGGTCTATATATCTGTTTTGGTACTGGTACCATGCTGTTTTGGTTACTGTAGCCTTGTAGTATAGTTTGAAGTCAGGTAGTGTGATGCCTCCAGCTTTGTTCTTTTGGCTTGGGATTGACTTGGCAATGTGGGCTCTTTTTTGGTTCCATATGAACTTTAAAGTAGTTTTTTCCAATTCTGTGAAAAAAGTCATTGGTAGCTTGATGGGGATGGCATTGAATCTATAAATCACCTTGGGCAGTATGGCCATTTTCACGATATTGATTCTTCCTACCCATCAACATGGAATGTTCTTCCATTTGTTTGTATCGTCCTTTATTTCATTGAGCAGTGGTTTGTAGTTCTCCTTGAAGAGGTCCTTCACATCCCTTGTAAGTTGGATTCCTAGGCATTTTATTCTCTTTGAAGCAATTGTGAATGGGAGTTCACTCGTGATTTGGTGCTCTGTTTGTCTGTTATTGGTGTATAAGAATGCTTGTGATTTTTGCACATTGATTTTGTATCCTGAGACTTTGCTGAAGTTGCTTATCAGCTTAAGGAGATTTGGGGCTGAGACAATGGGGTTTTCTAGATATACAATCATGTCATCTGCAAACAGGGACAATTTGACTTCCTCTTTTCCTAATTGAATGCCCTCTATTTCCTTCTCCTGCCTGATTGCCCTGGCCAGAACTTCCAACACTATGTTGAATAGGAGTGGTGAGAGAGGGCATCCCTGTCTTGTGCCAGTTTTCAAAGGGAATGCTTCCAGTTTTTGCCCATTCAGTATGATTGGCTGTGGGTTTGTCACAGATAGCTCTTATTATTTTGAGATACGTCCCATCAATACCTAATTTATTGAGAGCTTTTAGCATGAGGGGTTGTTGAATTTTGTCAAAGGCCTTTTCTGCATCTATTGAGATAATCATGTGGTTTTTGTCTTTGGTTCTGTTTACATGCTGGATTACGCATATTGATTTTCATATGTTGAACCAGCCTTGCATCCCAGGGATGAAGCCCACTTGATCATGGTGGATAAGCTTTTTGATGTGTTGCTGGATTCGGTTTGCCAGTATTTTACTGAGGATTTTTGCATGAATGTTCATCAAGGATATTGGTCTAAAATTCTGCTTTTTTTGTTGTGTCCCTGCCAGGCTTTGGTATCAGGATGATGCTGGCCTCATAAAATGAGTTAGGGAGGATTCCCTCTTTTTCTATTGATTGGAATAGTTTCAGAAGGAGTGGTACCAGCTCCTCCTTGTACCTCTGGTAGAATTCGGCTGTGAATCCATCTGGTCCTGGACTTTTTTTGGTTGGTAAGCTATTAATTATTGCCTCAATTTCAGAGCCTGTTATTGGTCTATTCAGAGATTCAACTTCTTCCTGGTTTAGTCTTGGGAGGGTGTATGTGTCCAGGAATTTATCCATTTCTTCTAGATTTTCTAGTTTATTTGCATAGAGGTGTTTATAGTATTCTCTGACGGTAGTTTGTATTTCTGTGGGATCGGTGGTGATATCCCCTTTCTCATTTTTTATTGCGTCTATTTGATTCTTCTCTCTTTTCTTCTTTATTAGTCTTGCTAGCGGTCTATCAGTTTTGTTGATCTTTTCAAAAAACCAGCTCCTGGATTCATTAATTTTTTGAAGGGATTTTGTGTCTCTATTTCCTTCAGTTCTGCTCTGATTTTAGTTATTTCTTGCCTTCTGCTAGGTTTTGAATGTGTTTGCTCTTGCTTCTCTAGTTCTTTTAATTGTGATGTTAGGGTGTCAGTTTTAGATCTTTCCTGCTTTCTCTTGTGGGCATTTAGTGCTATAAATTTCCCTCTACACACTGCTTTGAATGTGTCCCAGAGATTCTGGTATGTTGTGTCTTTGTTCTCGTTGGTTTCAAAGAACATCTTTATTTCTGCCTTCATTTCATTATGTACCCAGTAGTAATTCAGGAGCAAGTTGTTCAGTTTCCATGTAGTTGAGCAGTTTTGAGTGAGTTTCTTAATCCTGAGTTCTAGTTTGATTGCACTGTGGTCTGAGAGACAGTTTGTTATAATTTCTGTTCTTTTACATTTGCTGAGGAGTGTTTTACTTCCAACTATGTGGTCAATTTTGGAATAGGTGTGGTGTGGTGCTGAAAAGAATGTATATTCTGTTGACTTGGGATGGAGAGTTCTGTAGATGTCTATTAGGTCCGCTTGGTGCAGAGCTGAGTTCAATTCCTGGATACCTTGTTAACTTTCTGTCTCGTTCATCTGTCTAATGTTGACAGTGGGGTGTTAAAATCTCCCATTATTATTGTGTGGGAGTTTAAGTCTCTTTGTAGGTCACTAAGCACTTGCTTTATGAATCTGGGTGCTCCTGTATTGGGTGCATATATATTTAGGATAGTTAGTTCTTGTTGAATTGATCCCTTTACCATTATGTAATGGCCTTCTTTGTCTCTTTTGATCTTTGTTGGTTTAAAGTCTGTTTTATCTGAGACTAGGATTGCAACCCCTGCCTTTTTTTTGTTTTCCATTTGCTTGGTAGATCTTCCTCCACCCCTTTATTTTGAGCCTATGTGTGTCTCTGCATGTGAGATGGGTTTCCTGAATACAGCACACTGATGGGTCTTGACTCTTTATCCAATTTGCCAGTCTGTGTCTTTTAATTGGAGCATTTAGCCCATTTACATTTAAGGTTAGTATTGTTATGTGTGAATTTGATCCTGTCATTATGATGTTAGCTGGTTATTTTGCTTGTTAGTTGATGCAGTTTCTTCCTAGCCTTGATGGTCTTTACAATTTGGCATGTTTTTGCAGTGGCTGGTACTGGTTGTTCCTTTCCATGTTTAGTGCTTCCTTCAGGAGCTCTTTTAGGGCAGGCCTGGTGGTGACAAAATCTCTCAACGTTTCCTTGTCTGTAAAGTATTTTATTTCTCCTTCACTTATGAAGCTTAGTTTGGCTAGATATGAAATTCTGGGTTGAAAATTCTTTTCTTTAAGAATGTTGAATATTGGCCCCAACTCTTTTCTGGCTTGTAGAGTTTCTGCCGAGAGATCAGCTGTTAGTCTGATGGGCTTCCCTTTGTGGGTAACCTGACCTTTCTCTCTGGCTGCCCTTAACACTTTTTCCTTCATTTCAACTTTGGTGAGTCTGAAAATTATGTGTCTTGGAGTTGCTCTTCTCGAGGAGTATCTTTGTGGCATTCTCTGTATTTCCGGAATTTGAATGTTGGCCTGCCTTGATAGATTGGGGAAGTTCTCCTGGATAATATCCTGTAGAGTGTTTTCCAACTTGGTTCCATTCTCCCCGTCACTTTCAGGTACACCAATTAGACGTAGATTTGGTCTTTTCACATAGTCCCATATTTCTTGGAGGCTTTGTTCTTTTTATTCTTTTTTCTCTAAACTTCTCTTCATGCTTCATTTCATTCATTTCATCTTCCATCGCTGATACCCTTTCTTCCAGTTGATCGCATTGGTACTAAGGCTTGTGCATTCGTCACGTAGTTCTCGTGCCTTGGTTTTCAGCTCCATTAGGTCCTTTAAGGACTTCTCTGCATTGGTTATTCTAGTTATCCATTCGTCTTGTTTTTTTTCAAAGTTTTTAACTTCTTTGCCATTGGTTCAAACTTCGTCCTTTAGCTCGGAGTAGTTTGATCTTCTGAAGACTTCCTCTCTCAACTCGTCAAAGTCATTCTCTGTCCAGCTTTGTTCCATTGCTGGTGAGGAGCTGCGCTCCTTTGGAGGAGGAGAGGTGCTCTGATTTTTAGAGTTTCCAGTTTTTCTGCTCTGTTTTTTCCCTATCTTTGTGGTTTTATCTACCTTTGGTCTTTGATGATGGTGACGTACAGATGGGTTTTTGGTGTGGATGTCCTTTCTGTTTGTTAGTTTTCCTTCTAACAGTCAGGACCCTCAGCTGCAGGTCTGTTGGAGTTTACTGGAGGTCCACTCCAGACCCTGTTTGCCTGGGTATCAGCAGCAGTGGCTGCAGAACAGCGGATATTGGTGAACCGCAAATGCTGCTGCCTGATCGTTCCTCTGGAAGTTTTGTCTCAGAGGAGTACCCGGCCGTGTGAGGTGTCAGTCCGCCTCGACTGGGGGGTGCCTCCCAGTTAGGCTACTCGGGGGTCAGGGACCCACTTGATCTCATGCTGTGTGCTGGGACCTCAAGCTGCATGCTGGCAGAACCACTATTCTCTTCAAAGCTGTCAGACAGGGACATTTAAGACTGCAGAGGTTATTGCTGTCTTTTGTTTGTCTGTGCCCTGCCCCCAGAGGCAGGCAGGCCTCCTTGAGCTGTGGTGGATTCCCCCCAGTTCGAGCTTCCCTGCGGCTTTGTTTACCTACTCAAGCCTAAGCAATGGCGGGCACCCCTCCCCCAGCCTTGCTGCCGCCTTGCAGTTTGATCTCAGACTGCTGTGCTAGCAACGAGCGAGGCTCTGTGGGTGTAGGACCCTCCGAGCCAGGTGTGGGATATAATCTCCTGGTGTGCCATTTGTTAAGCCCATTGGAAGAGCGCAGTATTAGGGTGGGAGTGACCTGATTTTCCAGGTGCCGTCTGTCACCCCTTTCTTTGACTAGGAAAGGGAATTCCCTGACCCCTTGTACTCCCCAGGTGAGGCGATGCCTCACCCTGCTTTGGCTCAGGCACAGTGCACTGCACCCACTGTCCTGCACCCACTGTCTGGCACTCCCCCGTGAGATGAACCTGGTACCTCAGTTGGAAACGCAGAAATCACCTGTCTTCTGCATTGCTCACGCTGGGAGCTGTAGACTGGAGCTGTTCCTATTCGGCCATCTTGGCTCCACCCCCTTTTAATTTTTCTTTAAGTCAATTTGTTAATTTATGTCTTTCTAGGGATTTGTCCATTACATCTAAGTTATCTAATTTGTTGGGGTTGTTTACTGAATTCTCATAGTACTTTCTGTAGGGTTGAGTTATGCCCTCTCTTTCATTCCTGATCATGTCAGTCTCTCTTCTTTCTTGATCAAACCAACTAATGATTTGTCAATTTACTGACTTCTTTTCAAAGAAACAGCTTTTGACTTTATTTTCTCTATTGTTTTTCTATTTTATTAATTTCTATCTTATCTGTATTATTTCCTTCTTTCTGCTTTGCTTTAGATTTAGTTTGTTCTTCTTTAGTTTCTTAAGGTGGAAACATATTATTGAGACATCCCTGTTTTTCTGTAGGCATTTAAAGCTATTCATTTCCTCCTAGCTGTGTCCCATAAATGTTGATATTTTGCTTTTCCCTTTTCATTCAGTTCAAAATATTTTCTACTTTCCCTTATAGATTCCTTTTTCAACCCATGGGTTATTTAGAAGAGTGATGTTTAATTGCCAAATATTTGAGGATATCCCAAATGTATGTTGTTGATTTATAATTTAATTCCGAGGTGGCTGGAGAACATACCTTGTATAATTTAAATCTTTTTATAGTTAAAAAACTTGTTTTATGTGTACTTGAAGACTATCTACACTGCTGTCACTGGGTGGGATGTCAGGTCAGGTTGGTTGATAGTATTGTTCAGGTATTTAATATCCTTGCTGATTTTCTGTGTAGGTGGTCTACAAGTACTGAGAGTGGAGTATTAAAGTTTCCAGCTATAATTGCTACAATATTTCTCCTTTCCACTCAGTCATTTTTTTTTTCACGAACTTTAAGACTTGGTTATTAGATGTTACATTTATAACTGCTATATTTTCCTGATGAATTGACCCTTCTATCATTATAAAATGTCCCTCTTTGTTTCTAGTAGTATTTTTTCTTTTAAAGTTTATTTTGTCTTAGTTCAAATTCAAGCAGTTTTTGCATCTGCTTTTAATTTCTGGATGCCCTCTTGTATCTTCTCTGCACTTGCAAGCTGACTCACGGTCAGCCAGGGATGTGTAGATAGCTTAGTCAGTCCTGTGTGGATGTGTGGAAAGCTTATCAAGGCCTCCTGTGACCGTCTTATTTCCCAGATATCTTTAATAAATTCCTGGATAGTTCGCCAACCCAGTTTGCCCCAGCCAGGACTAAAACCTCAAGCTATCTGAGCAACTGTTCTTCCCACCAAGTTTACTACTGTTACTTACATGCTGTTGGGCATAGGGTCTCTCCAGGTTCACTCCAAACCTACTGAGCCTTCTCCAACAGTGAGGCTGCTAGTTTTCACAGAGTGTCCCTCTGTAGTAGAATAGTCTCTCACTGTTCTTAACCCAAAGTTCTATTGATTTTCATGAATAATTGCTTCTTTATTTGTTATATGCTTTTTGTCAATTTGCAAAGCCTTTAAACAGTTGCACCTCACCATTTTGTCCAGTTTCATTGTTGCTTTTGGGGAGGGGGATTTGCCGAGCTACTTACTCTGATACTAAAAGTCCCACCTCATAATTTTCTGTTATTACATTGTCTTTCTCAGATTTTAGCATCAAGACTCTGCTGACCTTATTATAAACTGAATTGAGAAGTATTCCTTATACTTTTTGGAAAAAGGTTTGCATCATTGTTATTTCTTCCACAAATGGATGAGAGAATTCACCTGGGCCTAGAGCTTTCTCTGTTTAAGAACTGTTTCATTTAATTTCTTGAATAATTTTACAATAATCCACAAATAAAATAACCTTATAAAAGTATAATTCCACTTATAGTCACCCATTGTTTGAGCTATATTTACTTCTACAAGTATAAACTCCCTCTTTATACATTTTAGACACATTTCAGACACACACTTTATATATCATATACATATTAAATACAAGCATATATTTTGCTTTAATCAGTCAGTTGTCCTTTAAAGAAATCAGACAAAAAACATAGACTTTTATATTCACCCATTAGTTAATTTCTAGTTCTCTTCTCTTCCTCTGCCCTGAACTCTCGTCTCTGCTCCTCAGCACAGTGGGACCACCATTGCTTTGCTTGGACTCTAGTTCAGTCTTACATAGTCAGAAAATTGTCCCCAGGCAGGGAGACAGAGACAACAGGAGGGGATCTGTACAGGAGGAAGGCCTGGTGTGCGATAGGACCCCAAGAGAGGTAAGAGAGTGCCTAAGTAGTTTTTATGACCTTGAGCAGCAAGAGAGGAGTGCTTCAGTTACTCTGGCAGTGTAACAAATTACTGCAAAACTTAATAGCTTAAAACAACAATAATCATGTATTATCTCTCTGGGTTTATATGGGTCAGGAATTTATATAGAGCACAGCAGGAATGGCTTATCTCTGCTCCACAATATCTGAGGCCTTAGAAGACTCAAAGGCTGGGAGCTGAAAACATCTTAATGGTCATTTACCCACATGTCTGGCAGCTGATGCTGGCTTTCAACTGGGGCTTTAATTCCTCTCTACACGAGCCTTTTCATGTGGTCTGAACTTCCTTGTAAGATGATGGCTGGATTCTGAGGTCTACCATTCAGATGAGAGAAGCTGTGTTGCTTTCTAACCTAGAAAGTCATGCAGCAAGGCTGGGTGCAGTGGCTCACGCCTGTAATCCTAACACTTTGGGAGGCCAAGGTGGGTGGATCACTTGAGGTCAGGAGTTCGAGACCAGCCTGGCCAACAAGGCAGAACCCCGTCTCTACTAAAAATACAATTAGCCAGACATGGTGGTGCAAAACTGTAATCCCAGCTACTCAGGAGGCTAAGGCAGGAGAATCACTTGAATCTAGGAGGCAGAGGTTGCAGTGAGCCGAGATCGTGCCACTGCACTCTAGCCTGGGCTACAAGAGCTAAACTCCATTTAAAAAAAAAAAAAAAAGACACAGACTGGGTGAATGGATGAAAAAACAAGACCTATTGATCCGTTGCCTACAAGAAACACACTTCACCTATAAAGACACACACAGACTGAAAATAAAGGGATGGAAAAAGATATTCCATGCCCATGGAAACCAAAAAAGAGCACAAGTAGCTATACTTGTATCAGACAAAATAGATTTCAAGACAGAAACTATAAGAAGAGATAAAGAAGGTCACTATATAATGATAAAGGGCGATCAATTCAGCAAGAAGATATAACAATTTTAAATATATATGAACCCAACACTGGAGCGCCCAGATATATAAAGGAAATATTATGAGAGCTAAAGAGAGAGATAGGTCCCAATACAATAAGAGTTGGAGACTTCAACACCCAACTTTCAGCATTGCACAGATTTTCCAGACAAAATCAACAAAGAAACATCAGACTTAATCTGCACTACAGACCAAATGGATCTAACATATTTACAGAACATTTTGCCTAACAGCTGCAGAATACACATTCTTTTCCTCAGCACATGGATCATTCTCAAGGATGGACCATATGTTAGGTCACAACACAGGTCTTAAGACCAAAAAAACTGAAATAATATCAAGCATATTCTCTGACCACAATGGAACAAAACTAGAAATAACAAGAGGAATTTTGAAAGCTATATAAACACATGGAAATTACACGAGATCCTCCTGAATGACCAGTGGGTCAATGAAGAAATTAAGAAGGAGACTGAAAAATGTCTTGAAACAAATGATACTAGAAACACAACATATCCAAACCTATGGGAAACAGCAGAAGCAATACTAGGAGGGAAGTTTATAGCTGTAAGTGCCTACATCAAAAAAGAGAAAAAACTTCACATGAACAATCTAATGATACATCTTAAAAGAAATTAGAAAAGCAGCTGGGTGCGGTGGCTCACGCCTGTAATCCCAGCACTTTAGGAGGCCAAGGCAGGCGGATCATGAGGTCAGGAGATTGAGACCATCCTGGCTAACGTGGTGAAACCCTGTCTCTACTAAAAAAAATACAAAAAATTAGCTGGACGTGGTAGTGGGTGCCTGTAGTCCCACCTGCTTGGGAGGCTGAGGCAGGAGAATGGCATGAACCCGGGAGGTGGAGCTTGCAGTGAGCCAAGATCGTGCCACTGTACTCTAGCCTGGGTGACAATGTGAGACTCCGTCTCAAAAAAAAAAAAAAAAAAGAGCTAGAAAAGCAAGAGCAAACCAAACCAAAATAAATAATAAAGATTAGGGTAGAAATTAATGAAATTTATGATTACCAGAGGCTGGGAAGGGTAGTAGGGGGTGAGGACTGGGGAGATGGGGTGGTTATTTGGTACAAAAAAATAGAAAGAATGAATAAGACCTACTATTTAATAGCACAAAGGGTGACTATAATCAATAATAACTTAATTGTACATTTTTAAATAACTAAAAGAGTGTAATTGGATTGTTTGTAATTCAAAGGATAAACGCCTGAAGGGATGGATTTTGTTTTAAGCCATGAAAAAGAATATTATAACATTCAATTTTTCTAAAGATAAAATCCTGACTAGTGAAGAAATGAAGGTCAAAAGTAAGATGGCTATATGTGAATATATTTTAAAAACCTGTTAGACTATAAATGCCAAAAGGAAAGCAAGGTTATGGGAAACATCTGTATGACATTTATAAGTTATAAAGAGATACAAATCATAATACAGAGAAAACTAATGGAAATATATAGTCAGTATACTAAATGTTCCTGATGAGGCATCTAATTATTAGAACACAATTTAAATTCTTTGGCCTGCAGGGCCCTAATGATCTAGTCCCACCTACCTCTCTAATCTCATTTGTGCTTTTCTCCCCCTGGTTTTCCATCATCCAACCACCCTGACCTTTTATCAGCTGCAAGAATACAGCAAACACTTTCCCTTGGAAACATGAAGCTCTTCTCCTCCTTGGGCTTTTGCATATGCTGCTGGTTACCTGTCTGGAAGACTCTTCCTCACTCTTCACATGGCTAGCTCTTCTGTCTTCAAGTCTCAGATCTACCTTACCTGAGATCCCTGATAATGAATCCCCCTGATAATGTTCTATTTCAGCACCCTGTCATCTTCCTTAGAGCACTTATCACCTTTTATATTTACTTTTGTCAATCTCCCTCATTAGACTATTGAATCATGTAAGTCTCACTCACCCCATATTCCCAAGGCCAAGTACAGGGAAAACAACCATGCTCAATAAATATTTGTTGAATGAACGAAAAAAACGTGAAAACCCAAGTATCAGATAATAAGGGAAAGATCCAATTATGATACGTTAAGACAGGAAAATATTATATAACATTCAGATTGACCAGTGTGGAGTAGTAAATGTCTATATGAAATGATGGTAAATGAAAAAAGTAGGCCACAAAATAGTATGTACATGTATCATACAACTATATAAGGAAAGTATATATACATTCAAAATGATCAGAAAATAACTCAGTGTAATATAAATAGGTTTTAACAATTAGCAGGCTTTTTGTTTAAAAAAAAAAAAGTAGGTTTCTGGCTGGGTGCAGTGGCTCATGCCTATAACCTCAGCACATTGGGAGGCTGAGGTGGGAGAACTGCTTGAGGCCAGGAGTTCCAGATCCTACCTCTTAAAAAAAAAAAAAAAAAAATAGCAGGGTGTGGTGGCATGCACCTGTGGTCCCAGCTACTCAGGAGGCTGAGGCAGGAAGATGGCTTGAGCCCAGGAGTTTGAGGCTGCAGTAAGCTATGATTGCCACTGCACTCCAGACTGGATGACAGAGAAAGAAGAAAGAAAGAAAAGAAAGACAGAAAGAAAGAGCCTAACAATAATATTATATAAAGTCAATATTGTGGAAAAGTGTTTATAAAATATTAGGTGAAGAAATACAGCATAATATTATGTGTACATCATGATTATAACTAAGCCAAATTAAATACAGATTGAAAAAAGATATAGAAATAAAAATGTTGGCTGGGCGTGGTGGCTCATGCCTGTAATCCCAGCACTTTGAGAGGCTGAGGCGGGCAGATTACAAGGTCAAGAGATTGAGACCATCCTGGCCAACATGGTGAAACCCCGTCTCTACTGAAAATACAAAAATTAGCTGGCCATGATGGTACACGCCTATAGTCCTAGCTACTCAGGAGGGTGAGGCAGGAGAATGGCTTGAACGCAGGAGGCAGAGGTTGCAGTGAGCCAAGATCGTGCCACTGCACTCCAGCCTGGCAACACAGCGAGACTCCATTCCAAAAAAAAACAAAAAAAGAACAAGAAAAATATCTGTTGCATCTTGCATCAAGGTGATAAAATTATGCATAAATTGTCTTTAAAAAATTTTTAGAGTTGTTGGTCTTTTAAAAATAATATTTTATAATGGGAAATAGCCAAAAATAAGTAAAGAAGTAAAAATCACTCATCTCATCACCTAATTAATAACAACTGAACAATATTTTGAGTAAATATTCTTGGTCCTTTTCACTAATATAGGCAAGAATATATATAAAACAAAATTAGAGTGACACTACACATATGATTTATAACCTGTTTGTTTTCATTACCAATATATCATAAATATTTTCCCAGGCTATAATGGCTTAATAATAAACTTTCAAAAACATTTTAAACAACAAGGTAACATTAGTGGTAAAGACATACATTCGTGGACTGGGCATGGCAAAAGGAATAGACCCAGAGCCCAAATCCATATTAACCTGCAACTGTTTGTTGTTGTTGTTGTTTTTTTTTTTGAGACGGAATTTCACTCTTGTTGCCCAGGCTGGAGTGCAATGGCGCAATTTCGGTTCACAGCAACCTCCGCCTCCCGGGTTCAAGCCATTCTCCTGCCTCAGCCTCCGGAGTAGCTGGGATTACAGGCATGTGCCACCACACCCGGCTAATTTTGTATTTTTAGTAGAGACAGGGTTTTTCCATGTTGGTCAGTCCGGTCTAGAACTCCCGACCTCAGGTGATCTGCCCGCCTTGGCCTCCCAAAGTGCTGGGATTGCAGGCGTGAGCCACCATGCCCGGCCAACCTGCAACTGTTTAAGTTGAACACTAAGCATGTCTAAGGTTTAACTACTATATCAATAAAACAAAGCAAATACTGAAAGAAGATGAGGACTGATGCTTCTTTACAGTTATTATGAAGTATGATAAATGTAAAGAAACAATGTAGGAGAGTGAAGGAATGAAATATACTGACAAATCCTAACTCCCAGAATCATCTCCCAAGCACTCCATCAGACTGATAACATATAACTCACACCATATCCCCAGAAGTCCAAGCTTCCTTCAGTAGATATCCCCGCGCCTGTATAACTTGGAAAAGCAGACAGTGAATTCCCAGTGTCGGCTGATGTAAAAGATGATTCTCTTGTGATGTCAGACTTGCTAAAGGTACAATTTGAGAGGAGAGAAAAAAGAAAATTTTTCATATGTCTTCAAGTTTCTGTAGCATTAACTACTCAGCAACTTACTAGGTGATAAACATGTGTACAAATATATCCACATAGGCAAAAATAAATGAAGAACTTGAAATTTGAGCATCATGGAAAAGTCCTAATTCCTATAGAATTGATGGCAGTCATTCCAAATAATTCTAGTCATAGTTTACAATGAATACTTCAACATCTCACCTATGACATACTCTTTTTTTTTTGGAGACAGAATCTCATGCTGTCACCCAGGCTAGAGTGCAGTGGCACGATATTGACTCACTGCAACCTCGGCCTCCTGGATTCAAATGATTCTCTTGCCTTAGTCTCCCAAGTAGCTGGGACTACAGGTGTACACCACCACACCCAGCTCATTTTTGCATTTTAGTAGAGAAGGGATTTCACCATGTTGCCCAGGCTGATCTTGAACTCCTGAGCTCAGGCAATCTGCCCACCTCGGCCTCCCAAAGTGTTAGGATTTACAGGCGTGAGCCACCACACCCAGTCTATAACATACTCTTGACAACTAAAGACATTTCAGAAATGCTAATAGTTGTATCTGATCTTGTATGGCACTTTTTATTTTTTATTTTTTGAGATGGGGTCTCGCTCTGTCACCCCGGCTGGAATGCAGTGGTGCGAACTCAGCTCATTGCAACCTCTGCCTCCTGGGTTCAAGTGATTCTCCCACTTTAGCTTCCCAAGTAGCTGGGACTACAGGTGCGTGCCACCATGCCTGGCTAATTTTGTTTGTACTTTTGTTTTTGTTTTTTTGAGATGGAGTCTCACTCTGTTGCCTAGGCTGAGTGCAGTGGCGTGATCTCAGCTCACTGCAACCTCCTCCTCTCGGGTTCAAGTGATTCTCCTGCCTCAGTCTCCTGAGTAGCTGGGACTATAGGTGTGTGCCATCATGCCCAGCCAATTTTTGTATTTTTAGTAGAGACGGGGTTTTGCCATGTTAGTCAGGCTGGTCTTGAACTCCTGACCTCAAGTGATCCTCCTACCTCGGCCTCCCAAAGTGCTGGGACTACAGGAGCGAGCCACTGTGCCCAGCCTTTTTTTTGTATTTTTGGTAAAGACAGAGTTTTGCCATATTGCCCAGGCTAGTCTTGAACTCCTGAACTCAAGTGATCCACCCGTCTCGGGCTCCCAAAGTGCTGAGACTACAGGTGTGAGCCATCACACCCAGCCTATGATTATACAATATTTTTTTTAATCACACATTGCATCTCAGACACTAACTGAAGTTTGAGAGACTGAAGAACTGTCTTCCCTGTTCTATTACTTAAAATAACTACAGCTAATATTTACTCAGCATTTACTACATGCCAAGCATCGTGCCAAGTTTTACATACATTATTTCATTAATATTTGCAACATCCTATGAGACAGGGGTCCTGAACCCCGGGGTCACAGACCGGTGCTGGTCTGTGGCCTGTTAGGAACTGGGCTGCAGAGCAGGAGGTGAGTGGCAGGTGAGTGCATGAAGCTTCATCTGTATTTACAGCAGCTCCCCATGGCTCACATTACCACCTGAGCTCTGCCTTCTGTCAGATCAGTGGTGGCATTAGATTCTCACAGGAGCACGAACTGCGCATGCAGGGGATCTAGGTTGTGCATTCCTTATGGGAATCTAATGCCTGATCATCTGTCACTGTCTCCCATCATCCCTGGATGGAACTGTCTAGTTGCAGGAAAACAAGCTCAAGGCTCCCACTAATTCTACAATACGGTGAGTTGTATAATTATTTCATCATATATTACAATGTAAAAATATAAAGTGTATAATAAATGTAATGCACTTGAATCATCCTGAAACCATCCCTCACCCCACTGCACAGTTCATGGAAAAATTGTCTTCCACAAAACCGGTCCCTTGTGCCAAAAAGGTTGGGGACTGCTGCTATAAGATATACTATTATCAGGTAAGTAATTTGCCCAGTGTTACTCAGCTAATAAGTTATAGGACCAGGATTAAAAATCAGATGTTGTACTCCTCCTGAGTCCATGTTCTTTTTTATTTATGTTATGTTATTTTATTGTTTGTTTTTTATAATCTTCCTCTTTCTGATATTTATTTAATTTATGTTTTTTCTTTTCTTTTCTTTTTTTTTTTTTTTGAGAAGGAGTCTCGCTCTGTCGCCCAGGCTAGAGTGCAGTGGTGTGATCTTGGCTCACTGCAAGCTCTGCCTCCCGGGTTCATGCCATTCTCCTGCCTCAGCCTCCTGAGTAGCTGGGACTAGAGGCCCTCGCCACCATGCCCGGCTAATTTTTTTGTATTTTTAGTAGAGACGGGGTTTCACCATGTTAGCTAGGATGGTTTCGATCTCCTGACCTCGTGATTCGCCCACCTCGGCCTCCCAAAGTGCTGGGATTACAGGCATGAGCCACCGCGCCCGGCCCTATTTATGTTTTTTTCTTGAAACGTCTTGTTCTTTCACCCAGGCTGGAATAGCGGTATAAACACAGCTTACTGCAGCCTTGACCTTCTTGGCTCAAGCAATCCTCCCATGTCAGCTTCCATAGTAGCTGGGACCACAACTGCACATCCCCACACTTGGCTATGTTTTTTTTTTTTTTTTTTTTTTTTTTTGTAGAGATGGGGTTTGCCATGTTGCCCATGCTGGTCTTAAACTCCTGGGCTTAAATGATCCTCCCACCTTTTGGCCTCCCATAGTGCTGGGATTATAAGTACCGAGCTCCATGTTCTGTTTTTTGTTTGTTTGTTTATTTTTTCACTCTAATCCCATGGCAGATTATCCATGTTCTTAACTGCTTTATAATACTACTTCTCAAAGGCTATGAAAATATGTATGATGTTGTCATTAGCTGTTTCAGAATGAAAACTAAATGGTACTGAGAACATGACAAAAATTCTTGCTTTGTTTTCATTAGCACAAGGCTTGACACCAATCTTAAGCTAAAAAACAAAACCTCTGCCATGAGCAAGTGCAATAAGTAAACAAGTACACTTTGTGTTATTACCTTTGGGAACTTGTGTCTTTCTCATGACTGTCACTGGTGGGGGAAATTTCCTCCAGCTTCTCGGGAGGGGGATGATGGTTAAGAGCATGTTTTGTTATTCCTTTCCTATGAAAGACAAAACAAAGTTATATTTCCTGTATAAAAAAATACATACAATTTAATAATTTAATCTAGAAGTTAGTCACCTACTTCCTCTGCTCTGGAACTGCACTGTCTCATATGGTAGCCACCAGTGGTTAAAATCTGGCTAGTCAGAATTGTGTTTTAAGTGTAAAACACATTGGATTTCAAGAAGAATTTGCAATACTTCATTTATTATCTTGATTACATTTTAAAATGATAATATTTTGGATATACTGGGTTGTTAAACAAAATATATTCTTAAAATTAATGTCACTACAAGTTGAAAATATAGTAGATATCACCATACACCAATTAGAACAGCTAAAATTAAAAATAATGATAACAAAATGCAGGCATGGATGTGGAGAAACTGGATGTCTCATACATTGCTGGCAGGAATGTCAAATGGTATAGCCATTCTGGAATAGTTTGACAGTTTCTAATAAAACTAAACATATGCATTTACCCAGAGCCCTAGCAATTGCACTCTTGGGCATTATGCCTAGAGAAATGAAAACTTACATTCATACAAAAATCTGTATACAAATGTTCACAGCAGCTTTATTTACAATTGAAAAAAAAACTGAAAACAACTCAAATGTCCTTTAACATTGGTATTTCCACATAATGGAATATTATTCGGCAATAAAGAGAAATAAACTATTGATACATGCAACAACTTGGATGGATCTCAAAAGCACCATGCTTTTTACTGCAAAAAGCCAAAGCCAATAGAAAAACCATTAACTACCACAGTTGACCTTGAACAACACAGGTTTAAACTGTGTGAGCCCATTTATATGCAGATTTTTTTCAATAAATATATTGGAAAATTTTTTGGAGATTTGCAACAATTTGAAGAAACTCAACAGATGAACCATGTAGCCTAGAAATATCGAAAAAAGTTAAGAAAAAGGTATGTCATGAATGTGTAAAATATATGTAACTACCAGTCTATTTTTGTGTTGACTATGTTATTGGTAAGGCTTCCAGTCAACAGTAGGCTATTAGTAGTTAAGTTCTGGGGAGTCAAAAGTTAAACATGGATGTTTTACTGTACAGGGGGTCAGTACCCCAACCCCTGCATTGTTTAAGGGCCATTTATATAATGGTATATTGGACAAAACTATAGTGGTAGAGAACAGATTAATGGTTGCCAGGGATAGAGACAAGAGTGGATATAACTATAAAGGGATAGGGATACCCAATGAAGTTCCTTGGTGGTGATGAAACAGCTCTCTATCTTGATTTATAGTCATATTTGCAGTAATCTATAAATGGGACCAAACTGCATAGAAAGAACTATGTACACACATACACACACACAGGAGTGGATGTAAAAACTGGATAAGGTCTGTAGGTCTAGTTAACAGTATTGTACCAATGTCATTTTCCTGGCTTTGAAATTATACCACAGTTACATAAGATGTCATCATTGGGGGAAGCTGAGTGAAAAGTTCATGGGATTCTTGGTACTATTTTTAAAATTTCCTGTGAGTCTATAATTATTTCAAAATAAAAAGGTAAAAAAATTTCACTTTTATTTTATTGAGATGGGGTCTTGCTGTGTTGTCCAAGCTGGAGTACAGTGGTGTGGTCATAGCTCACTGCAGCCTTGACCTCCTGGGCTCAAGGGATTCTTCTGTCTCAGCCTCCTGTGTAGCTGAGACTACAGGCACTCACCACCACACTTGGCTAATTATTTAATTTTTAATTTTTTTTTGTAGAGATTGGGATCTTGCTATGTTGCTCAGGCTGGTCTCTAACTCCTGGCCTCAAATGATCCTCCTACCTCAGCCTCCCAAAGTACTGGAATTCAAGACATGAGCCACTGCACTCGGCCAATTTCACCTTTCTTTTTTAATGTGACCACCTGAAAATTTTAAATTACATATGTGGCTTATATCATATTTGTATTGAATATTGCTGCTCTAGAGCCTCCAATGTGTACACTGGATTAAGCTATGGGGTCAATCATTATATGTTCCAGTAATCTATGGGGTCAATCAATATATGTTCCTAGTAATCTATGGTAGACTTTCCTCACAAAATTCTGTAGTCAAATAAATTTAGGAACTGTAATAGGTTAAACAAAGTTACACAGATATCTTTACAAGAGGTCTTCCAGGTCTTTAATATGCAAATGTATATCATAAATCTCAAATACTCTTATTTCAAACGAAACTAAGGCACAGAGAGATTAAGTAACCTGCTTAAGGTCATTTGGTTAGTAAGCG
Organism: Hylobates moloch; assembly: GCF_009828535.3. Lineage (NCBI taxonomy): Eukaryota > Metazoa > Chordata > Mammalia > Primates > Hylobatidae > Hylobates > Hylobates moloch. The sequence goes on along the minus strand of NW_026652278.1, from coordinate 67,781,150 downwards.
ATGAAGCCAAGATTCAAATCCTAGTAGTCTGGCTCTCGGAGGAAGGCCTCTAGAAGGAAATGAAGAGTTTGAGATTTTAGTGAATTGTACCATTGTTCTATATAAAGATAAAGCTAAGAGTCCAGTCAGTGGAGCTTGCACTTTAAATTATTTCTCAAATTGTGGAGATCAATTTGTGCAGACTTACCTGTATGTCTCTCATTCAGTGGTCCTACAACCAAGTGCTTGTCTTTGAAAAAGTGGAAAGGATCAGAAATACAAACTCAAGCTATGACATAGAGACTTAAGACATTTTTTTAGTCTGCCAGGGAAATCTATGAATTAACAATTAGATAATAACAAAAAAATCATTAAATTTAATAATGGCGCTATGACTACATATAAAAATGTCCATAATTTTTAGAGATGCATAATGACATATATAGGGGTGAAATGGCAGTATCTGCAGTTTTGCTTTCCTTATTTCACAGAGAGGCACAGAGAAGTTAATAAAAGGATAAGGAGGCCAGGCGCAGTGGCTCATGCCTGTAATCCTAGCACTTTGGGAGGCTGAGGCGGGCAGATCATGAGGTCAGGAGATGGAGACCATCCTGGTTAACACGGTGAAATCCCGTCTCTACTAAAAATACAAAAAATTAGCTGGGCATGGTGGCGGGCACCTGTAGTCCCAGCTACTCGGGAGGCTGACGCAGGAGAATGGCGTGAACCCGGGAGGCGGAGCATGCAGTGAGCCAAGATGGCACTACACTCCAGCCTGGGTGACAGAGCGAGACTCTGTCTCAAAAAAAAAAAAAAAAAAAAAAAAGAAAGAAAAAAAGAAAAAAAAAAAAAGAATAAGGAAGATAGATAAGCAAATATATTGACTTTGTTAACTGTTGAATGTGGGGTGACAGGTAGTTCATGATACTATTCTCTATATGTTTATGTTTGAAATTTTTCATTAAAAAATGTTAAGCTGTATGTTGAAAATCATTCCTTTCCCATACTCTTTTCAACAATTATAATTTTTAATGGCTAGGTAGAAAACTAAAGTTACTGCTTCAAAGCAGGTTATCATTATTATAACATCTAAAGTAAAAATTGCTTTGAATTTGCTCCCATTAAGATACATTTTATCTTCATTATCTTCATTATTCACTTCATCCTGACTGCAGCTACAGAATCATCTTTTGGGCCTTATAGGGAGTATCAAATCAACAATCAAAAACAAGTAGGCCAGGCGCGGTGGCTCACATCTATAACCCAGCACGTTGGGAGACTGAGGCAGACAGATCGCTAGAGTCCAGGAGTTCAAGACCAGCCTGGGGCGAAACCCCATCTCTACTAAAAATACAAAAATTAGCTGGGCATGTAGTCCTGTGACTTGGGAAGCTGAGGTGGGAGAATCACTTGAACCTAGGAGGTGGAGGTTGCAACTGAGACAAGATGGCACCACTGCACTCCAACCTGTGTGACAGAGACTCCGTCTCAAAAAAAAAAAAAAAAAGAAAACTGATATAACTATACTAGTTAACAATAATTCTGGCCCAACAAGTGCCTATCATTTTTTTCATACAAGATTTTTTTTAACTTTCAGAATGGTTGGAATTAATCATAAAAGCAGATTTTTAGCTAAACCTCAGTCACTTTATCGGGAAAAGACAGTTTCCTCACAATTTTTTTTATTTTAAGTAGGAACAACACATTCCAAATATAAGAGATGACTGTTTCTTCTTCCTAGTTCCCAAAGAGTTTACTAGGAACTAAACTGCTACCATGTAGATATCTTATTCCTTAATAAGCTTCTAAAATGCAAAGAGAGGTTTTAGACTTATTTTCTTTGTATGCCTATTGTATCCCAAGTAAAAGTGTGAAGGGACAAGGAAAATACCATTTATTGAGGATGTATATGTGTCAAGCTCCACAGCATCATTTTATTCTTATTTTATTTTTATTTATTTATTTTTTTGAGACAGAATCTTCCTCTGTCACCCAGGCTGGAGTACAGTGGTGTGATCTCGGCTCATGGCAACCTCTGCCTCCCAGGTTCAAGCAATTTTCATGCCTCAGCCTCCCAAGTAGCTGAGATTACAGGCATGTGCCACCATGCCCAGCTAATTTTTTGCATTTTTAGTACAGACAGGGTTTCACCATGTTGCCCAGGCTGGTTTTGAACTCCTGAGCTCAGGCAATCACCCACCTTGGCCTCCCAAAGTGCTAGGATTACAGGCGTGGGGGTCCACACCATCATTTTAAATAAGCTTTTGGATAAGGTGTTATTCCTATATTACAGAAACGAAGGCTCAGTGATGTAGTAATTTGCCTAAATGTCACGTGGCTAGAAGACAGCCTAGCCAGAAACCCAAGAATGATTCAAAATATCATGCTTGCAATTATCATGTATGTGCATGATAATTAATAGTTAATATTTAATTAATAAATTTAATTAAATAGTTAATAAATATTAATAGTTAATATATTTATGGTTGCTAAAATTACATAGCTAAGTGAAAGGAAAAGTTAATATTTAATTAATACATTTATTTATAGTTAATATTTAATTAATTTATGGTTGCTAAAATTATATAGCTCCATGAAGAAAAAAAATTGGAATTTGGTGCCGGGCGCGGTGGCTCACGCTTGTAATCCCAGCACTTTGGGAGGCCGAGGCGGGTGGATCACGAGGTCAGGAGATTGAGACCACGGTGAAACTCCGTCTCTAATAAAAATACAAAAAATTAGCCGGGCATGGTGGCGGGCGCCTGTAGTCCCAGCTACTCAGAGAGGCTGAGGCAGGAGAATGGCGTGAACCCGGGAGGCGGAGCTTGCAGTGAGCCGAGATCGCGCCACTGCACTCCAGCCTGGGTGACAGAGCGAGACTCCGTCTCAAAAAAAAAAAAAAAAAAAAAAAATTGGAATTTGGGGTTAAAGCCCAAGCTCAACTCCTGACTTTTTTGGCTATATAATCTTAAAATGTGTAACGTTTCTGATATAATTTCATCTTCTGAAAGACTGAAGATAATCATACCCACTTTACAGAGTTGTTAAGATCAAAAAGTGAAGTGAGCTGGGCATGGTGGCTCATGCCAACACTTTGGGAGGCCAAAGTGGGAGAACTGCTTGAGTCCAGGAGTTTGAGACCAGCCTGGGCAACATAGTGAGACCCTGTCTCTACCAAAAAAATTTTTTTTTAAATTAGCCAGTTGTGGTGGTGTGCACCTGTAGTTGCAGCTACTCAAGAGACTACATTGTAAGGATCACCTGAGCCCATAGGTGGAGGCTGCAGTGAGCAAGGATTGCACCACTGCCCTCCCGACTGGACAACTGAGCAAGACCCTGTCTCCAAAAAAAAAAAAAAGTGAAGGCCCTTTTGGAAGTGTAAAGCATTAATAAATGTATGACACTATTATTACTTTCTAAATTATTATACAACACTTCAGTCAGGGTAGGGGGCAGCTTTTTTTATTTTTTATTATTTATTTATTTATTTATTTTGAGACGGAGTTTCGCTCTTGTCACCCAGGCTGGAGTGCGATGGCTTGACCTCCGCTCGCTGCAACCTCTGCCTCTCGGGTTCAAGTGATTCTCCTGCCTTATCCTCCCAAGTAGCTGGGTTTACAGGCCCCCGCCACCATGCCCGGCCAATTTTTTTTGCATTTTTAGTAGAGATGGGGTTTCGCCATGTCGGCCAGGCTGGTCTCGAATTCCTAGCCTCAAGTGATCCGCCCGCCTCAGCCTCCCAAAGTGCTGGGATTACAAGCGTGAGCCACCACGGCCGGCCGTGGGGGTGGATCTTTTTAAAGCCAGAAATATTTGCTCTTTAAAGTCTCAAAAGCAAAACTGATCTTTATGGATTCTGGTGCTTAACTGCAGAGGTGGGGAGGCAGTATGTGTGATGGTTATGACCACAGGCTTCAGAATCAGATCGACATCAGGTTTGTACCTCTCAGCTCTACCACCTTCAAGCTGTGTGATCTTTGGCATGCTACAATCTTTAATTCTGGGATCTTTATCTGTAGAATGTGCAAAATAATGTTCCCAATCTGATATCATTGATAGGAGTGAGCAAATGTATGTAAATACCTTTGCAGTGTCAAGTGAGCACTTTCCTGGAGCCCTCAGCTATTAATAACTTCTCGAGCTACTGCGGCCATTAACAATGGGACCTGAAGCACTGCGGATGCTACAAATGCTTCAGCAGACCCAGTGCTTGATTTCAGGAATTACAGACCAAGGGCGACATGCCCTCAGCTGGAGATGGAGGAAGAAGGGGCAGCGTCCAGCAGGGCTAAGAGGAGAGAATTCCGAAGAAAAATCTCTCCCCAGCCCTGGGAAAGGAAAGGAACGAAGGACTGGTCAAGAAGGGTCCCCAGAGCGCCCGCCGCCCGCCCCGGCTAGGGTGGCTGAGCAGACCACTCACAGCTCCAAGCTCTGTGGCACCGCCTTCCGAGTGTATCTGGAGATCATCCTCCTCCTCCTCCTCCTCCTCAGCCGCGGCCGGGGCGGGCACGCCAGGGTGGGGGCCTCCGGGCCTGGCCCTCCCGCCGGCTCCGGCCCGACCCACCTCCCGCCACCTACCGGCCCCGTCTCGCCCCGTCACCTAGACTCCGAGCCGCCACCTCCCCAGGGTCCCCACCTCTCCAGCCCTCCGACCTTCCTGCTTTGCCGCGGGGGCGGAAGTGACGAAGGCCCCCGGGCACCCGCAAAATGCTCCCGCCGACGCACAGCAGTGACGACACACGAGGTTTCGGGGACTGAGTGGGTTTCAGACTTTCTCGCAAGATTTCCGCTAGCTTCAGGTTTCTGGCAGGCGTCGGGACAGAGCCTGACCCAGGCTTCGGCTTCCGGTGGCAGCTCTCGATCAGCTCTCGCAGTCGGAGAGGCGGCTAAGGAAAGGTTCCACAGCAGAGGCGCGCAGGAGAGGCCCTAGAACCGTAAGAGAAATTGGCTTCATTTTGTTAGATGGCAGGAGGCAGCCTAGACTGGGTAAAGAGCACTTTGGGAGGCCGAGGCGGGCGGATCACGATGTCAGGAGATCGAGACCATCCTGGCTAACACGGTGAAACCCCGTCTCTACTAAAAATACAAAAAATTAGCCGGGCGTGTTGGCGGGCGCCTGTAGTCCCAGCTACTCGGGAGGCTGAGGCAGGAGAATGGGGTGAACCCAGGAGGTAGAGGTTGCGGTGAGCCGAGATCGCGCCACTGCACTCCAGCCTGGGGGACAGAGAAAGACTCCGTCTCAAAAAAAAAAAAAAAAAAAAGAGCACTAGACTCCAAGTCAAGCCCCTGCTGCTTGGTCGCTTCTCTTTCTGTACTCTGGGTTTTCTCATATGTACAGTGAGGCATTAGCCTGAGTGATCGTAGAGTCCCTTCCAGTTCTGACACCAAATTCTGCATGATGAGGTGTGTTTGGCTTATGGGGTGGATGGGTAAAATTACTGTCTGTCCCTCTGGGTTGAAAGGCAAAATGATGATTTGGTCAGACTGTGGTGAGTGGGTATCTGGATAGAAGAAGCAGGTTCCTTATGAGTCTCTTAAAAAGCTGAGTAAGATTGGAATCACAGAGTTAGGGTGGTCCATCCACCGCCATTTCTTCCTTTACCAAGCGTCACCTGGCAGCAAGAATAAACTAGTACTCTTATTTAGGAAAACCCTTAGAAAATTCAGAGATAAGTAAGGAAAACCCTTAGAAAATTAAGAGGTATCAGTGCAACCTCCATCAAAATACCAATGATATTCTTCACAGTCATAGAAAAAATATCCTAAAATTTATATGGAACCACAAAAGAGCCAGAATAGCCAAAGCTATCCTGAGCAAAAAGAACAAAACTGGAAGAATCACATTACCTGACTTCAGATTATACAACAGAGTTATAGTAACCAAAACAGCATGGCACTGGCATAAAAACAGGAACAGAATTGAGAACCCAGAAACAAATCCATATGTCTGCAGTGAATTCATTTTCAACAAAGGTACCAGAAACATACACTGAGGAAAAAAGAGTCTCATCAATAAATGGTACTGGGAAAACTGATACCCATATGCAGAAGAATGAAACCAGACCCACTACCTCCCACCATATACAAAAATCAAGTCAAAATGGATTAGAGACTTGAATCTAAGCCCTCAAACTATGAAACTACTAAAAGGAAATATTGGGGAAACTCTCTAGGACATTAGAGTGGGCAAAGATTTCCTGAGTAATACCCCACAAACAGAGGCAGCCAAAACAAAAATGGACAAATGGGAGCACATCAAGTTAAAAAAGCTTCTGCACAGCCAAGGAAACAATCAACAAAGTGAAGAGGGAACCCACAGAATGGGAGAAAATATTTGCAAACTACCCATCTGACAAGGGATTAATAACCAAAATATATAAGGAGCTCAAACAACTCCCTAGGAAGCAGTCTAATAATTGATTAAAAATTGGATAAAAACTCTGAATAGACATTTCTCAAAGAAGACATAAAAATGGCAAATAGGTTTATGAAAAGGTGCTCAATATCATTGATTATCAGAGAAATGCAAATCAAAACTACAATAAGATAGCATCTCACCCCAGTTAAAATGGCTGTTATCCATAAGACAGGCAATAACAAATGCTGGCAAGGATTTGGAGAAAACACTGTTGGTGAGAATGTAAATTAGTGCAGTCACTATGGAGAATAGTTTTGGAGAGTCCTCAAGAAACTAAAAATAGAGCTACTATATGATCCAGCAATCCCACTGCTGGGTATTTACCCAAAAGAAAGGAAATCAGTATATCAAAGAGATATCTGCACTCCCATGCTTATTGCAGCACTATTCTCAGTAGCCAAGATTTGGAAGCAACCTAAGTGTCCATCAACAGATAATGAAGAAAATGTGGTACATACACACAATGGAGTACTTTTCAGCCATAAAAAAAAAAATGAGATTCTGTTATTTGTAACAACATGGATGGAACTGGAGATCATTATGTTAAGTGAAATAAAGCTGGCACAGAAAGATAAACTTCAAATGTTCTCACTAATTTGTAGGAGCTAAAAATTAAAACAGTTGAACTCATGGAGATAGCAAGTAGAAGGATGGTTACCAGAGGCTGGGAAGGGTTGCAGAGGGTTTGTGGGGGAGTGGGATGGTTAAAGGGTACAAAAAAGTGGAGCGAATGAAAACTAGTATTTGGTAGCACAACAGGGTGACCATAGTAAATAATAATTTAATTGTGCATTTAAAAATAACGAAGTTCAGATGAGAGCATGTCCTGGCTACAAAAATTTTTTTAATAAAAATAACTAAAAGTATAATTAGATTGTTTGTAACACAAAGGATAAATGCTTAAGTGATGGGTATCTCATTTACCCTGAGGTGCTTATTATGCATTATATACCTGTATCTCATGTACCCCATAAATATATACACCTACTATGTACCCTTAAAAATTAAAAAAAAAAAAACAGCACTTTGGGAGGCCGAGGCAGGTGGATCACGAGGTCAGGAGTTCGAGACCAGCCTGGCCAATATGGTAAAACCCGTCTCTACTAAAAATACAAAAATTCGCCAGGTGTGGTGGCATGCGCCTATAGCCCCAGCTACTCGGGAGGCTGAGGCAAAAGAATCGCTTGAACCTGGGAGGCAGAGAGTGCAGTGAGCTGTGATCACTCCACTGCACTCCAGCCTGGGCGACAGAGGGAGACTCCATCTCAAAAAAAAAAAAAAAGGAAAAGAAAGATATACCTACCATCCCATGAGACTTGAAAAAGGGGCAAATTTAGGACAGAGGTAACATCTTACAGATGTTTTGTAGTTCTGAATTCCTCTACGCCATACAATGTTCATAAAATAGAGAGATGTACATTCTGCAGAGCAAGAGAGATTGTTCTTTAGAGTTTAAATAACAAAATTTTAAAGCAGGGAGAGATTTTAGAGATGGTAGATATCTTATCCTAAATTAAAGAAAAAAACCCAGAAAGAGAAAGTGAAATGTCCACAGTGGCACAACTAATTAGTGGCAGAACTGGGGTTTTTGATAATGTGTAAACAGTAGATGTTAGTGCAGTGTTTCTCGAAATATGTTACACATACCACTGCTAGTACAAGGGCAAACATTAAAAATTTCATTCTTCACTTCCAAAATAGGAAAAATATAAAAAATAAAGATTTTATTCTTACATACTTACTAATTGGGGAATGTGATACTAGATTTCTATTCACTGTATTATATCAAGGTTTCCTTTTAATGTAATTTTAAAGATAAAGTTTTAAGTGTCAAGTGTCATTAAAAATAATATTAGGCCACGTGCCTATAATCCCAGCACTTTGGGAGACCAAGGTGGAAGAACTGCTTGAGCTCAGGAGTTCTAGGCCAGCCTGGGCAACATGGCAAAACCTTGCCTCCACTAAAAATATTTAAAAAATTAGCTGGGCATGGTGGCATGCACCTGTGGTCGCAGCTACTTGGGAGGCTGAGGTGGGAGGATGGCTTGAGCCCAAGAGGTGGAGGTTGCAATGAGCTGTGATCATGCCTCTGCACTCCAGCCTGGGCAACAAGAGTGAAACTCTATCTCAAATAAATAAATAAAGTTTAAAAAAATAAATATTACTGTAGGTGGTGTATGGTTAAGGCAAAAACCATGATGATGGTATGTGGCTAAATTTTATTTTTTTATTTTTATTTATTTTTTTTAGATGGAGTCTTGCTCTGTCACCCAAGCTGGAGTGCAGTGGCATGATCTTGGCTCATTGCAACCTCTGCCTCCTAGGTTCAAGTGATTCTCCTGCTTTAGCCTCCCGAGTAGCTAGGATCACAGGTGCATGCCACCACACCCAGCTAATTTTTGTATTTTTAGTAGAGACGGGGTTTCACCATGTTGACCAGGCTGGTCTCAAACTCCTGACCTCCAATGATCTGCCTGCCTCGGCCTCCCAAAGTGCTAGGATTACACGCATGAACCATTGTTCATGGCCTAACTAAATTTTAGAAAACAATGTTCATAGAATCATCTAAAAGAGTTCAGATGTTACTTCTGCATTGTTCTATGTGGTTTATATTTTGGAACTTTAAACATAGTTTTCAAAGAAGAATGGAAGAAACCATGAAGCTTGATACGATGGAAGACACAGTGGAGTACCACCTGTTCCTGATACCAGATGAGTCAAGGGACTCAGATAAACACGAAGAGGTTCTTCAGAAGTACATTGAGAGAATAATGACTCAGTTTGCACCTATGCTGGTCCCCTACATCTGGCAGAATCAGCCTTTCAATCTCAAATATAAACCTGGGAAAGGTAAGGCTCTTTTACTTGTTTGGATTAGTGTGACTTTTAATGTTATCCTGACAACAGTGATGTGTAATAGTCCACACTTCATTCAGTGTTGCCAGGAAGAGATTAATACACTAAGCTTTTTAGATGGGTAATACTTGTCTATATTCAGTTAGCCTTAAAGCTTTTTTAAAAAAAAATCATATTAATGAAAACTTTCTAAATTTGCCTTAGGAATTAGCATATACTAAACATTATTAAACTCATGGCTATTCTTTTGAACTTCAGTTACTACACTATGCCATAATGTATCTAAGTATCTATACTGAATAGTTTCAGGCATCTGGCTTTAATCATGGTTCCTTTTGCTGTTACTCAGTATTCCTTATTTTGATGATGCGTTCAGTAGGCTGCCTTGTTTCATATAGCTGTTTTGGTGAGGATCTGAGTGGCTCTGCCCGGCTTATAAATAATTGGGCTTTATGACTAATATTTGCCACTTACAAGCATTTTGAGGTTTCTTCATTGCTTCCCTGTGTTGTTGGTGCTTGAGATCTGACCTCTGGCAAAATATGGCACTCTGTCCTGTTATAAGAAAAACCCAGGATTAAACTAGGAGGGAGTGGAGAGACCAAAGAATGACTTGGACAGGTCTATCTTTGCAAGTAGATGAGTTTATTAGGACTTACAGACAGGACACTCCTGAGCAGCATCAGGACAGCTCTAGAAATCCACCCCACCTCTCATCTTTAAGTTGCTTGTAAGCTAATTTTTTGACTCTTTGCCTACTGCGTATATGCAGTGACACTGTTTTCTTTGGTATGTTCCCAGCTATGCCCTGCAATGTTTGGGTTCTCAGGACCTGCTCCTCTGCTGGGCACGATGGCTTTGGCTTGCCAGCTAGCCTTCGAAGTTTAAGCAGCAGACATATACCCTTAAGTAGCCTGGTGGGGAACTGGTCACATTACAGTTCTATCATTTCTTATAGTTTTATGAAAATAAATCATGGGTAGGTGACCAAGTCTCTCCTTACACAGTGACTTATGTGAGGTCTTATTTGGGATCAGGAACCTGGCATCTTGTGATACTATCACAAGATACCCCCCATGTATACATCACAAGTGTACATCACTGTGATACTCTCAGTTTAGTACTTATCTGTTATCTTTTGGCAACAATTGCTACATATCTTACTGTTAATTTTATTGAACTCTTATTCATTGAAATACATATGATATTTATTGGCAAGAACACTGTCACATTGGTGTAGCACATCTAAAACCAACCCTTTATCTGTCCTCTAGAAAACCATTTTTACTGTTTTCTTATCTTGTTTAATGGCATTGCCATCCAGCCAGTTATCCAAGCTAGTCAGTAATTCAAAATCATAATCAGTTCCTTACTTCACCATGTTCAGTCAGATGCTAAATCCTGAATGCTTCTAAAATATGACCCCTTCTCTACATCTATTTGGCTTCAGTGTAGGCCCTCTTTATCTCTACATCTGGAAAACAACAACAGCCTCCTAACTTACCTCTCTGGTGTCTGTCTTTCTAGTTCCTCACACTGTTGCCAGTTATGTTTGTAAAACACAAATTCGATCGTGTCACTCTCCTGCTTAATATCCTTCAATAGTTCTCGTTGCTTCAAGATGAAATTTAAATCAATGTCTAATATAGACAAAAATAGTTACTTTAATTGGAGTTCTCTAGTTGAAGAAACTTGAGATCTGGGGTGGGGAGAAGAAGAGTTGGTTGGGCTGTTCTTCTGCCTGTTGTTTGCCATGGCAGCTCTTGAGACAGTATGTAATGCACTTGTTTGACCTTCATTCTGTTAATGTGGGATATTAACTATACATTGATTTTCATGTGTTGAACCATCCTTGCATCCCAGGAGTAAATCTCGCTTGGTCATGGTGAATAATCTATTTAATGTGTTGTTGAATTCAGATTGCTGATATTTTGTTAAGGATTTCTGCATTGATACTCATCGGGGATATTGATCTACAGTTTTCTTATATTGTCTTCGTCTGGCTTTAGTATTAGGGTAATGCTGGCCTCAGAAGGAATTTGGGAATTCCCTCCCCTTTATTGTTTTGGAAGATTTTGAGGAGGATTGGTGTCAAATTCTTTAAATGTTTGGAAGAATTCCGCGGTGAAGCCAGCTTTTCTTTGTTAGGAGCTTTTAGATTATTGATTCAATCTCCTTACTAGTTATAGATCTGTTCAGATTTTTGTATTTCTCATGATCCAGTCTTGACAGGTTGTGTGTTTCTAGGAATTTGTCGATTTCTTCTAGGTTATCCAACTTACTGGTATACCATTGTTCATAGAATTTGCTTATCCTTCTTATTTCTATGACATAAGTTGTACTGTCCATTCTTTCATTTCCGATTTTAGTTATTTGAGTATTTGCTCTTATTCCTGGTTAAGCAAGTGAATAGTTTGTCAATCTTTTCAAAAAAACCCAACTCAGTTGTTTTGTTTTTCTGTTATTTTTTCTAGTCTCTATTTTATTTGTCTCTGCTGTAATGTTTATTATTTCCTTCCTTATGCTAGGTTTGGGTTTAGTTTTTTTTTTTTTTTTTTGAGTTATAGGTTGTTGATTTGAGATCTTTCACAACTACAAACTTCCTTTTTAGCACTGCTTTCACTGAATTCCTTAAGTTTGGGTATGATATGCATTCATTTTCATTTGTCCCAAGATATTTTCTAATTTCCCTGTGATTTATTCCAAGAGTATGTTGTTTAGTTTCCATGTATTTGTGAATAGTGCACATGTTTGAAAACTTCTGCTCCATCCAAATCTAGCGTCCTGGTATTCCCAGAATACTCTATACATACATACTGTATACATCATGCCTCTGTGCCTTTGCACATACTTTTCCATTTTTCTGGAAAGCTCACCTCTTGTCATTCCTCCAGGCAAGCATGGCACAGATATCTCCTCCTTTATACTTACATAGCCCTTACTGCACACCCATGTTCTAGAGTTCATTATCTTGTTTTGAGATCATTTGGTTGTCTTGTTTTACCCTGAGCTCCTCAGGAGTAGGCTTCTTCTTCAGGATTGCAACCCCTGCTCCCCAGTACTTAGAGCAATCAGTCAATGAATGTTTATTCAGTTGAATGATTATGTGCATTTTATTTGCAGTAACAAATTTATCTGGTTACATGGTTGCTTTTCTCTTGTTTTTAGGAGGTGTTCCTGCTCATATGTTTGGCGTGACAAAGTTTGGGGATAATATTGAGGATGAATGGTTTATTGTTTATGTAATAAAGCAGATCACAAAGGAATTTCCAGAGTTAGTAGCAAGGTATTGTAGTTATTTTAATTATTCTAAAGGAATTCTATTACTGAAACAAAGTGACTACATTTTTATCTATTTAGTAATTTATTTTTCTCCTGTAGTCTGCTGGAAATTGTACAGATTTTAATAGTATCTGTGCTCTTTTTTTTTTTTTTGAGACAGAGTCTTGCTCTGTCGCCCAGGCTGGAGTGCAGTGGTGTGATGTTGGCTCACTGCAATCTTCACCTTCCAGGTTCAAGCGATTCTCCTGCTTCAGCCTGCCAAGTAGCTGAGATTACAGGCGTGCGCCACCACGCCTGGCTAATTTTGTATTTTTAGTAGAGACAAGTGTTCATCATGTTGGCCAAGCTGGTCTTGAACTCCTGACCTCAGGTGATCCACCCACCTTGGCCTCCCAAAGTGCTGGGATTACAGGCGTAAGCCACTGCACCCGGCCATATCTGTGTTTTCTTTCTCTTCTCTTGTGACTTCTTTTTGTTGAGAAAGAATTAAAGTACTATTGAAGAGTTCAACTTCCAAAAGATTTCAAATAAAACCTACTTATTTTAGGTTTTCTTTTTAAAATTCTAATTATGAAAAAACAAATACATGTGGTAAACAAAATTCAAAAGATACAAAGGGTTCTACTGCTTTTCCTTCCCAGAAGTAGTCACCATTAAATTCCTTGTGGATCTTTGAAAAATAAAATCCCATTCATACACATACATACATATTTCACATATTTTTAAATATGTATTCCTCTACTAGACCATAGCTATATTTTTTGAGAAATCATACACAGAAACAATTTAAAGAGAAGTCAGTGAACAATTGTATAGGAAGCAAAGTAGGTAGCATTGCGTTAAAAATGGGACCCGAGTTTTCTGTAATTACCACGTACTGCCAGCAGAGGGCGTTCCGCCCACTTATATTTTGTCCTAGTTTTCCTAGTCAGCACCCAAATTCTGATCTTTTTTTACCCACTCAACCTCTTTCCCAACAGAACAAAATAGAAGGGGAAAAAAACCTTTGAAAACTTATTATTTAAATTTTAAACATACATTAAAGTAGAGAGAATGAACCCACATGTTCCCATTATCCAGCTTCAACAATTACCAACTCATGGTCATTATTATTTCATCTGTAGCTGTCATTTGATCCTTAAATATTTCAGGATGTAAATCTAAGCGATAACTCATTTTATTTTTATCTTTAAATAAATTTATTTAAATTTTTTAAATGTTTTAAATTTATTTATTATTTATTTAGTTTTTTAAAGACGGGGTCTTGCTATTTTGCCCAGGCGGAACTTGAACTCCTGGGCTCAAGCCATCCTCCTGCTTCAGTCTCCCAAGTAGCTGGTACTACAGGCACGTGCCACTGTGCTCTATTTTATTTTATTTTATTTTATTTTTTTGAGACAGCTTCTCACTCTCTTGCCCAGACTGGACTGCAGTGGAACAATCTCAGCTCACTGCAACCTCTGCCTCCCGGGCTCAAGCAATTCTCCTACCTCATCCTCCTGAGTAGCTGGGGCTATGGGTGTGCACCACCACACCTGGCTAATTTTTGTATTTTTTGTAGAGACAAGGTTTCACCATGTTGGCCAGGCTGGTCTCAAAACTCCTGACCTCAAGTGATCCACCTGCCTCAGCCTCCCAAAGTGCTGGGATTACAGGTGTGAGCCACTGCGTCCAGCCTATTTTTAAAATTGATAAATAAAAATTGTATATATTTATTATGTATAACATGTTGTCTTGAAATACATATATATTGTAGGATGGCTGAATTGAGCTCATAACGTACATTACTTCACATACTTATTTTTTTGTGTGTGGTAAGAACATTTAAAATCTACTGCCTTAGCAAGTTTCAACAACACAATACATTGTAGGCCTGGGGCGGTGGCTCACGTCTGTAATCCCAACGCTTTGGGAGGTCGAAGCAGAAGCATCACATGAGGTCAGAAGTTCGAGACGAGCCTGGCCAACATGGTGAAACCCCATCTCTACTAAAAATACAAAAATTAACCAGGTGTGGTGGCCCATGCCTGTGGTCCCAGTTACTCGGGAGGCTGACGCAGGAGAATCACTTGAGCCCAGGAGGTAGAGGTTGCAGTGAGTGTGATTGCACCACTACATTCCAGCCTGGGCGACAGAGTGAGACTCTATCTCAAAAATAAAATAAAATACAATAATAAAAATAGAAATATAGAGCTAGAACGGTATATAACAGTATATAAAATATGCTATGTCTTGTGTAAAAAAGGGAGAAAATACAAATATATATTTCTATAGCTAGATTATGTGTAAACAAACTCTAGAAGGATATACAAGAAACAGCAGTGATGCATGTAGGGTTGAGCAGATAGGGACAAAAGTAGGAGGGAGACTTTTTCATTTTGTAACTTTTTTTTTTTTTGAGATGGAGTTTCGCTCTTGTTGCCCAGGCTGGAGTGCAATGGCGTGATCTCGGCTCACCGCAACCTCTGCCTCAGGTTCAAGCAATTCTCCTACCTCAGCCTCCCGAGTAGCTGGGATTACAGGCATGCGCCACCACGCCTGGCTGATTTTTTTTGTATTTTTAGTAGAGATGGGGTTTCTCCATGTTGGTCAGGCTGGTCTTGAGCTCCTGACCTCAGGTGATTCTCTCACCTTGGCCTCCCAAAGTGCTGGGATTACAGGCGTGAGCCACCGCGCCTGGCCATGTAACTTTTAATATATATATATATATTTTAAATGTAACCATGTGAATGTATAACCTATTTTAAAAAATTAAATTTAAAAAAGTGATACAGGCCGGGCGTGGTGGCTCACACCTGTAATCCTAGCACTTTCGGAGGCTGAGGCGAACGGATCACTTCAGGTCAGGAGTTCGAGACCAGCCTGGGCAACATGGTGAAACCCTATCTCTACTAAAAATACAAAAATTAGCTGGGCATGGTGGCGGGCACTTGTAATCCCAACTGCTGGGGAGGCTGAGGCAGGATAATTGCCTGAAAATGGGAGGTGGCGGTTGCAGTGAGCCGAGATCATACCACTGAACTCTAGCTTGGGTGACAGAGCGAGACTCCGTCTCTAAAATTAAAAAAAAAAAAAAAAAAAGTGATGCAAATGAAGCAGAAATAATTATCTTTTCAGGCCCACATAACACCTCCTACATGAAAGCTTTTCTAATCTCAGCTATATTTTTTTTCTTTTGGAACCCTATAGTACTTTGTATATTTTCATATTTTTGTCTAGTATTTCTTTATGTAAATTGCTTATCTTCTCTCCTTATCATATCCACCTTCAACTCCTCCTTACAATCTTATAGTCTCCTTCAGTGCTTAAATATTTTGCTTTCTTATAGCCATCTGCACATAGTACATACTCGAATATTTACTAAGATGAAGAGGAAAATGTATTAAAATAAACTGTTTTGGTTACTAGCAGATATATGCTTTTTGAATGCAAAATTGGAAATTTTCTTGCATTAGGATTGAAGACAATGATGGTGAATTCTTGTTAATAGAAGCTGCTGACTTTCTCCCTAAATGGCTGGATCCTGATAATAGCACCAATAGGGTAGGTATGCCCAAGTTTAGAAAATTTATAGAGATGAAATCATGCTGCATTACATTCATATGTACCTACAGTTTGCCAGTGCCCACTATGAAAATTAAAATATACCATTTGCAGGTATTTTTCCACCATGGGGAACTGTGTATTATTCCTGCACCACGAAAACCTGGAGCAGAATCTTGGTTACCCGCCACACCCCCAACAATTCCACAAGCATTGAATATAATCGCAGCACATTCAGAAAAAATACTTGCTTCAGAATCTATACGAGCTGCTGTGAATAGGCGCATCAGAGGGTAAGAAAATAACACTTTCATTGCTAATTAAGGAACTTTTTGGTTTTGTGTAGTTCAGTCTTTCTTTGATTTTTGTTTGTTTTCCTTAAAGCTCTGTTGGAGTTGATCAGTCTTTCTTTGACTATAAAATACCTTTCACCTAGATTAATGCTAATTTTCATTTTGTCTTCATTCCTCTTTATGAAATAGACTAATAAACTTACAGATTTTAAAATCGGGAAACAGATACATCTTCAAATTCCTATTCAGAAGTGTTACAATCTTGTTCCAATATTTTTGCATTTATTTACCTTAGATGTCGTGGCTAAGTATTAGCTATATCCATGGGTAAAAAATTTGAGACCTTTAAAAATAGAAACTTCATCGGCCTGAAGCGATGGACTTTGGAGGTGGGGGGGGCGGATCGATCATGGGTCAAATCCAGACAATCCCGTCTCTACTAAAAATACAAACAAAAACAAAAAAAAAAGCAGGGCGTGGTGGCAGGTGCCTGTAATCTCAGCTACTTTGGAGGCTGAGGCAAGGAGAATCGTTTGAACCTGGGAGGCAAAGGTTGCAGTGAGCTGAGATCACTCCACTGCACTCCAGCCGGGTGACAGTAGGAGACTCCGTCTCAAAAAAAAAAAAAAGTAGAAACCTAATGGAGCACAAACAAGGTGCTCAGGTTTTTTCTGTTGTTCTGGGTCTGTATATGGGATTCTTTGACCTATGTCAGAATTCAGTTTCTGAATAAAACTTTAGCTTTTATTCAGAAAAGAAGGTCTTAGCCTAATTACATATTAGTTCATCCATTCAAATTTGGGCACCTATTAAATATTAAGCACCATTCAGGTATTAACAATATTAAAAATCTTCTTGGCCGGGCGCGGTGGCTCACGCCTGTAATCCCATAACTTTGGGAAGCCAGGGCGGGTGGATCACGAAGTCAAGAGATCGAGACCATCCTGACCAACATGGTGAAACCCCATCTCTACTAAATTAGCCAGGCGTGGTGGCAGGCCCCTGTAGTCCCAGCTACTCAGGAGGCTGAGGGCAGGAAAATCACTTGAACCTGGGAGGTGGAGGTTGCAGGGAGATGGAGGTTACAGTGAGCTGAGGTTGCACCGCTGCACTCCAGCCTGGCGACAGAACGAGACTCCATCTCAAAAATAATAATAAATAAAAAATAAAAATCTCTTTTAGCTTCAGCATACTTTGTACCATTCTTTTAGAAGAATAAACTCTGATTTTATCTTTATTCCAAAGTATAATAGGTTTTTTTTGTTTTGTTTTGTTTTTGAGATGGAGTTTTGCTCTTGTCGCCCAGGCTGGAGCGCAGTGGCGTGATCTTGGCTCACTGCAACCTCTGCCTCCCAGGTTCAAGCGATTCTCCTACGTTAGCCTCCCGAGTAGCTGGGACTAAAGGCGTATGCCACTACACCCAGCTAATTTTTTGTATTTTTAGTAGAGATGGGGTTTCACCGTGTTAGCCAAGATGGTCTCAATCTGCTGACCTCGTGATCCACCCGCCTCAGCCTCGCAAAGTTGTTTTGTTTTTATTGAGCTACAATAATCCCTTTTCTTTATTTTCCATTTCTTCCTACTTTTTTCTTTCCCTCTCTCTTATATTCTTAAGTGTATATACAGTATCTTTTTTCATCTCTCTTGTTACTGTCTACATACTGCTCTTGATGAACAAAGAGAAGATGTCAAAAAGAATGGGAATGGAATTCTAGGTATTTATATACTGTAAAATGAAAGTAATTATGTTACCTGTCCCAGGTACCCAGAAAAAATTCAGGCCTCCCTTCATCGAGCACACTGCTTCCTTCCAGCTGGCATTGTGGCAGTGCTAAAGCAGCGCCCCAGATTGGTGGCTGCAGCAGTCCAGGCATTTTACCTACGAGACCCTATTGACCTGCGAGCTTGTCGTGTTTTTAAGACATTCTTGCCTGAAACACGAATAATGACATCGGTGAGATTTCTGTCTTCGTCATTTAGTTTCTCTTACTGGAAACAGAGTTGAAACATTATTATTTTTTTCTTTTTACATTTCTCAGTGCTCAGTGAATGAAACATTATTTTAATTGTTCTATAGAAAAAAAAGGAAATATTCTGTTTCTTCATAGCATGTTAATATAGATTGAATATTCCTTATCTGAAATGCTTGGGACCAGAAGTATTTCAGATTTCAGATTTATTTGGATTTTAGAATATTTCCATTATACTTACTAGTTGAGCATCCCAAATCTGAAAATTCTGAAATCTCAAAACTTTGAGCATATCGTTGGGACTCAAAAAGTTTTGGATTTTGGAACATTTTAGATTTCAGATATTCACATTTGGGATGCTCAAACTATACACATTTTTTCTTTTCTTGCACCCAGTGAAGGAAATTTTCAAGAGACCTGCCTCCCCATTTTATACTCAATGTTTTATAGCTATTTTTGACCATATTTTTCTATTTCTATAATTATTTCCTTTTTTTTTTTCTGAGACAGAGTCTCGCTCTCTCACCCAGGCTGGAGTGTAGTGGAGCCATCTCAGCTCACTGCAACTTCCTCTCCCTCCCAGGTTCAAGCAATTCTCCTGCTTCAGCCTTCCAAGTAGCTGGGATTACAGGCGTGTGCCACCATGCCTGGCTAATTTTTGTATTTTTAGTAGAGACGGGGTTTCACCATGTTGGCCAGGCTGGTCTCAAACTCCTGACCTCAGGTGATCTGCCCACCTCGGCCTCCCAAAGTGTTGGCTTTATAGGCATGAGCCACCATGCCTGGCCAGCAGTAGGGTAAATTTTATGGTATGTGAGTTGTATCTCAATAAAGCTGTTACTAAAACAAGTAGGCAGTGAATAGGTTGAATCTACTTTGCATTTCATATGAATATGAAGCTTATAAATGGACTTCTCATTATATTTAACTGTGAAGTGTTATTCACAATCTTAATTTCAGGAAAAGACTCATGTATTTTGTGTCTTGATGCCCAGGTCACATTCACTAAATGTCTATATGCACAGTTGGTGCAACAAAGGTTTGTGCCAGACCGGCGGAGTGGATACAGGCTTCCTCCTCCATCTGATCCCCAGTACCGAGCCCATGAATTGGGCATGAAATTGGTAATGTTGAACCGGAAAATGTTGTTTTCTTTCTTTATGTAAATGGGCTGTTAATGGAATAGCGGCACAATATACAAAGTCCAGAAATACACCCTGTTTATGTAAGAATGCAGTAAAATGTGGTATTTCAAATTAGAATGAAAAAAATGGATTACTTAGTAAGTGATGATGGGACAAGTGTGAAGTCATCTGAAAAATTGAAGTTGATTCCCTAATACCTATATCAAAATAAATTCCAATTGGATCAAATATTTGAACATAAAAATTGAAACTATACAATTTGAAAAAAAACCAAGAACCTTTTATAATTTGAATAGGAAAGGCCTTTCTATGCATGACTTGAAACCTGAAGCTATAAAGGGAAGACTGATAAATTTGTGCAAAAATTAAGCATTTCTGCACGGGAAAGAAAAACTCCATAAATAAAGTCGAAAGCAAATCTGGAAAAAGTGTTATATTTGCAGTCTAAATGAAAAAGAGCTGACTTCTCTAATATATAAAGTGTTCCTTTAAGTCAATATGAAAAAGATAATACTAACCAATTAATTTTAAAATGTTCAGGAACTATGAACATAGTCCACAGAAAAGGAAATACAGGTGACCTTTAAGTTAAACATATGAAAAATATTGAATCTTACTCATAATAAAAAAGAAATGCACTTTAAAGCTACAAAATAGTGTTTTTCGTTTTTTTTGTTTGCTTTCAAAAATGTTACAATCTAGGCCGGGCGTGGTGGCTCACGCTTGTAATCCCAGCACTTTGGGAGGCCGAGGTGGGTGGATCACGAGGTCAGGAGATCGAGACCACAGTGAAACCCCGTCTCTACTAAAAATACAAAAAAAATTAGCTGGGTGTGGTGGCGGGCGCCTGCAGTCCCAGCTACTCGGAGAGGCTGAGGCAGGAGAATGGGGTGAACCCGGGAGGCGGAGCTTGCAGTGAGCCGAGATCGCGCCACTGCACTCCAGCCTGGGTGACAGAGCGAGACTCCATCTCAAAAAAAAAAAAAAAAAAAAATGTTACAATCTAGACATTGATAGGAATGTCTAGATTTTCTTTTTTTTATTATTATACTTTAAGTTTTAGGGTACATATGCACAACGTGCAGCTTTGTTACATATGTATACACGCGCCATGTTGGTGTGCTGCACCCATTAACTCATCATTTATATTAGGTATATCTCCTCATGCTATCCCTCCCCCCCCCTCCCCCCACCGCACAACAGGCCCCGGTGTGTGATGTTCTCCTTCCTGTGTCCGTGTGTTCTCATTGTTCAGTTCCCACCTATGAGTGAGAACATGCAGTGTTTGGTTTTTTGTCCTTGCGATAGTTTGCTGAGAATGATGGTTTCCAGCTTCATCCATGTCCCTACAAAGGACATGAACTCATCATTTTTTATGGCTGCATAGTATTCCATGGTGTATATGTGCCACATTTTCTTAATCCAGTCTATCATTGTTGGACATTTGAGTTGGTTCCAAGTCTTTGCTATTGTGAATAGTGCCACAATGAACATACGTGTGCATGTGTCTTTATAGCAGCATGATTTATAATCCTTTGGGTATATACCCAGTAATGGGATGGCTGGGTCAAATGGTATTTCTAGTTTAGATCCCTGAGGAGTCGCCACACTGACTTCCACAATGGTTGAACTAGTTTACAGTCCCACCAACAGTGTAAAATTGTTTCTATTTCTCCACATCCTCTCCAGCACCTGTTGTTCCCTGACTTTTTAATGATCGCCATTCTAACTGGTGTGAGATGGTATCTGATTGTGGTTTTGATTTGCATTTCTCTGATGGCCAGTGATGATGAGCATTTTTTCATGTGTCTTTTGGCTGCATAAATGTCTTCTTTTGAGAAGTGTCTGTTCATATCCTTCACCTACTTTTTGATGGGATTGTTTGTTTTTTTCTTGTAAATTTGTGTGAGTTCTTTGTAGATTCTGGATATTAGCCCTTTGTCAGATGAGTAGATTGCAAAATTTTTCTCCCATTCTGTAGGTTGCCTGTTCACTCTGATGGTAGTTTCTTTTGCTGTGCAGAAGCTCTTTAGTTTAATTAGATCGCATTTGTCAATTTTGGCTTTTGTTGCCATTGCTTTTGGTGTTTTAGACATGAAGTCCTTGCCCATGCCTATGTCCTGAATGGTATTGCCTAGGTTTTCTTCTAGGGTTTTTATGGTTTTAGGTCTAACATTTAAGTCTTTAATCCATCTTGAATTAATTTTTGTATAAGGTGTAAGGAAGGGATCCAGTTTCAGCTTTCTACATAATGGCTAACCACTTTTCCCAGCACCATTTATTAAATAGGGAATCCTTTCCCCATTTCTTGTTTTTGTCAGGTTTGTCAAAGATCAGATAGTTGTAGATATGTGGCATTATTTCTGAGGGCTCTGTTCTGTTCCATTGGTCTATATCTCTGTTTTGGTACCAGTACCTTACTGTTTTGGTTACTGTAGCCTTGTAGTATAGTTTGAAGTCAGGTAGCGTGATGCCTTCAGCTTTGTTCTTTTGGCTTAGGATTGACTTGGCAATGCAGGCTCTTTTTTGGTTGTATATGAACTTTAGTTTTTTCCAATTCTGTGAGGAAAGTCATTGGTAGCTTGATGGGGATGGCATTGAATCTATAAATTACATTGGGCAGTATGGCCATTTTCACGTTATTGATTCTTCCTCAGAATAGTGTTTTTCATCGTTTATTAGCAAGCATCAAACGGCTTGATAATACATACTGGGTTGTTGAGAATATATAGAGAAAAACACTCTCAGACATTGTTGATAGGAATATAAATTGATTGTATCCCTTAGGAGAACATTTTGGCAAAACAGATGTTCCTTGACTTACAATGGGGTAACTTCCTGATAAACCTGTCAAAAATTGAAAATATCATAAGTTAAAAATATATTTAATATAGCTACATTGTTGATAGGAATATAAATTGATTGTATCCCTTAGGAGAACATTTTGGCAAAACAGATGTTCTTTGACTTACAGTGGGGTTACTTCCTGATAAACCCATCAAAAATTGAAAATACCATAAGTCAAAAATATATTTAATACAGCTAACCCACCAAACATCATAGCTTATCCTAGCCTACCTTAAATGGGCTCAGAATACTTACATTAGCATACAGTTGGGCAAAATCATCTAACACAAAGCCTATTTTATAATAAATTGTTGAATATATCATGTAATTTATTGAATACAGTATACTATAGAGTACAGTATTGGTTGATTGCCTTTGTGATCACATTGCCACCTGCAGCTTGCTGCCACTGTGTATCCAGCATCATGAGACAGCATGCATATTGCTAGCCTGCGAAAAGATAAATATTATAAGTAAGGTTTCTACTGAATGCATATTGCTTTTACACCATCATAAAGTCAAAAAATTGTTAAGTCAAACCATCTTAAGTTGGGGACCATCTGTATCCATCAACATTTAAAATGCACAAACCTTTTTGATCAGCATTTTCAGTTCTAGAAAATGATTCTCTATGTATTTTACATATATACAAGGACATATATGGAGCATAGTCATGACAGCATTGTTCATAGTAGCAAGAGACTGGAAACTACTTAAATGTCCATTAGTAGGGGAACAGTTAAATAAATAATGCTCTAGCCATGAAGTAAGATGGATGAATTTGTGTGTGCTCATGTAAGTGATCTCCAAGTTATATGGTTAAGTGTAAAAAGCAAGGTGTAGAATAGTGTGTATGCGTCCATTGAGCAACAAAAGGGGTGGAGTAGAAAGCTATGCATACAGAGAGGCACACACATATCTACTTCAGTGTGTAGGTTACTTCTGAAATGATGGGCAAGAAGTTAGTAATGGTGTTCTATAGCTTGATCAGGGAAGCTCCCTGTTTGAATTATTTAGCCATGTGCATCTATTATATTTTTTTAATCAAAGGACTTTTAAAATGAAGTGATTTCCTCCCTTTACTATGTCTGAGATCATGTTCAATTTATGTATAATTTCTGTTGTACAAGAAACCTTTTGTAACCCTGTTCATAATCAAAAAATAAATGTAAATTTCTGGTTTTGTAATCAGCAGGAAAAGGAATCTCTTTGAAGAGAACAGGAATCTTCGTTGAATATCATTTTCTTTCCTTTTATGTTTTTAGTAATCTATAATGATTGAGAAACTTGGGAATAAGTTTATATTTTTCATAAAATTCAAAAAGTGTTATAATTGTCCAAATGCCCATGTATCCAGTCACCTAGTTCTAGAGTGTGGCTCAATGGAAAGAAAGTAATGTGTTATAATAAGATATGGGGAAAAAAGGAACTTAGTAACAAAAATTCTACCTATCTCATCTAGGCTCATGGATTTGAGATCTTATGCTCCAAATGTAGCCCACATTTTTCTGACTGCAAGAAATCCCTTGTGACTGCCTCACCACTCTGGGCCAGTTTCCTTGAAAGTCTGAAAAAGAATGATTACTTTAAGGTAGGACTTGCAATGTATTTGTTTTTAAGTATTCAATCCAGGGAAAATCAAGCCAGCGACTTAAAGTCCTATAGTCCATATTTAAATGTATGACATAATTATGGAAGCTAGACTTAAAGGAGACCTTTCTACTTCAGTGGTACTCAGGTGCTAATGAAGGAGGTATCTATGAACTGTTTCCAGTATTAGAGAAAAACTAACACTGTTGGTATTAAATGATGAAAGTGATTATTTGTACTAGATAAAACAACTCGCAAAAACTTGATAATGCAAACATGAAAACACCAGATAGGAAAATTAGCAAAGATGTGGATTTTAAAAATTATTAAAAGATACCTAGTAAATTTCTCTTAAAATATTCAACTTCACAGGTAGTAAAGATATATATATGAACACAGTAATGAAGAATGTCTTTCATGTATGTCAAAAGGATGTGAATGATATTCTGTGCTGTCCAGAGTATGGTAAAAATAATGCTCCTATACCTTGCTGGTAACATTGCAAATTGGTAGAATCTTAATTGGAAAGTAATTTGGTAGTGTCTTCCAAGAGGTATAGAAAGGTTCAAAGCTTGCAGTGAGCCGAGATTGTGCCACTGCACTCCAGCCTGGGCGACAGAGCAAGACGCTGTCTCAAAAAAAAAAAAAAAAAAAAAAAAAAGGTTCAAACTTGGAACCTTCACTTTGAATAATCTTTTTAAAGGAAATATCCAAGAAGTAGAAAAGTCCCTAAGAATATGATGATGATAAAGATGGCATAGCAATACGAAAAGTACTAATGAGCCGGGCGCGGTGGCTCACGCTTGTAATCCCAGCACTTTGGGAGGCCGAGGCGGGCGGATCACGAGGTCAGGAGATCGAGACCACAGTGAAACCCCGTCTCTACTAAAAATACAAAAAATTAGCCGGGCGTGGTGGCGGGCGCCTGTAGTCCCAGCTACTCGGAGAGGCTGAGGTAGGAGAATGGCGTGAACCCGGGAGGCGGAGCTTGCAGTGAGCCGAGATTGTGCCACTGCACTCCAGCCTGGGCGATAGAGCGAGACTCCGTCTCAAAAAAAAAAAAAAGAAAAGTACTAATGATATTATAGTATATATATGGTTTTTTTTTTTTTTTTTTTGGCATGGGGTTTTGCTCTTGTCACCTAGTCTGGAGTGCAATGGCACAATATCGGCTCACTACAACCTCTGCCTCCTAGGTTCAAGCGATTCTCCTCAGCCTCCACCTCCTGAGTAGCTGGAAGTACAGGCCCACACCACCACACCCAGCCGATTTTTGTATTTTTAGTAGAAATGGCGTTTCACCATGTTGGCCAGGCTGGTCTCGGACTCCTGACCTCAGGTGATCCATCCGCCTTGGCCTCCCAAAGTGCTGGGATTACAGGTGTGAGCCACCGTGCCCAGCTATTACTGTTGTTATTATTGTTATTGTACAGGGTCTTGCTCTGTCACGCAAGCCAGAGTGTTGTGGTAGGATCATAGCTTACTGCAGCCTCAAACTCCTAGGCTCAAGTGATCCTTCTGCCTCAGCCTGTCAAATAGCTGAGACTAGGCATGTGCCACCATTGCCTGGCTAAAGATTTTTTTTTTTTTCTTTTTAGTAGAGTCGAAGTCTTGCTATGTTGCCCAGGCTGGTCTCAAACTCATGTCCTCAAGTGACCCTCCCACCTCCGCCTCTCAAAGTACTGGGATTATAAGCATGAGCCACAGTGCCCAGCCAGTATATTCTTAAAAAATGTAAAATACTAAGTATGACTATCACTATAAATATCCATTTAGAAAACACAAATGATAGTAATGGTGGGATTTTGCCATTTTTTATTCTACTTGGCAAACTTTCTGTACTTTGTTTTGTGAATTACTAGTTAATCAGTTATATCTTTAATTTTTTTTTTTTTTTTCGTAGAGGCAGGGTCTCACCATGTTGCCCAGGCTGTTCCTGAACTCCTGAGCTCAAGCAATCTGCCCACCTCATCCTCCCAAAGTGTTGGGATTATAGGCGTGAGCCATCGCACCCAGCCAATTATATCTTAATATTATATCTTAATAAGTAATTAAGTAAAAGAAAATGGTAGAAAACTCTCCAAACTGGAAATAGGCCCTTAATGGTGAAAAAGATTAGGAATCACTACATCTAGCCGAGTCCCCTCATTTGAAGAAACTGGTGCTCAAACAGGCCCATTAATGACAAAATAGGGCCTAGGACTTGGGGCACGTGATTCCTGAGTAGTAGATTATTTGCTGCCTCCCTGAAAGTTGCTGGTGAACACGTTTTTTTTCATGACAACTTGTGAGTAGTGTTCTGATAGACCATTTTTTTTTTTTAAGGGACTGATAGAAGGTTCTGCTCAGTACCGGGAAAGGCTAGAAATGGCAGAGAATTACTTCCAGCTCTCAGTAGACCGGCCAGAAAGGTGAGTTATTATTAAGACTCCTACTACAAAGATTGGTATTTAAGTAGTTCTTTTTAGTTTTTATTTATTATTTATTATTCTTAGTTATTTTTTTTTTTGAGACAGAGTCTCACTCTGTCACCCAGGCTGGCAACCTCTGCCTCCTGGGCTCAAGCGATCACGCCACTGCACTCTAGCCTGGATGACAGAGTGAGACTCTGCCTCAAAAAAGAAAAAAAAACAACGAAAGAAATTTTGCATCCTCCTCTATGTAATTTTACTCATCATGATATCACATTTTCCATGGCATTACGAAGTCTTTATAAACATAATTTTTAAAAGCTGCACAATATGGCCAGGCACGGTGGCTCACACCTATAATCCCAGCACTTTGGGAGGCTGAGGCAGGCAGATCACGAGGTCAAAAGATCGAGACCATCCTGGTCAACATGGTGAAACCCTGTATCTACTAAAAATACAAAAATTAGCTGGGCATGATGGTGTGCACCTGTAGTCCCAGCTACTAGGAAGCCTGAGTCAGGAGAATCGCTTGAACTCAGGAGGCGGAGGTTGCCGTGAGCTGAGATTGCACCTGGCGACAGAGCGAGACTCCGTCTCAAAAAAAAAAAAACAAAAAGCTGCACAATATTTCAGCAAACGGATGTACCCCCATAGTTTACTCAACTATTTTTTACTGTTGGGGAAAAAATTACAAGTAGCTTAAATGTCCAACATTTTAATTTATGTTGCAGGAGAGGCTCCCATTCTGCACACCAGGATAATTTTTAAACAGTTTAAAACCAAACTTCCATCTCCCTCCAGACCTGTTGTTGAATTCCCAGTTTGTGGTTTTTTTAAAATAGCTGAATTAATATCGTAGACTTTTATTTTAGATTTACCTTTCATTTTCACTTTTTTTCATTTATTGTTATTATTATTATTTTTTTTTTTTTTAGGCAGAGACTTGCTTAGTCGCCCAGGCTGGAGTGCAGTGCTCCACCTCCCGGGTTCAAGTGATTCTTCTGCCTCAGCCTGCTGAGTAGCTAGGACTATAGGCATGCACCACCATGTCTGGCTAATTTTTGTATTTTTAGCAGAGATGGGGTTTCACCATGTTGGCCAGACTGGTCTCAAACTCCTGACCTCAGGTGATCCACCCACCTTGGCCTCCCAAAGTGCTGATATTACAGGCGTGAGCCAATGCACCCAGCCATTAATTTTTTATTTTTGATTGTTGTGGATATATACTAGTTGTACATATTTATGGGGTACATGTGATTACATGTATAATGTCCATGTGGCATACAATGTATAATGATCAAATCAGGGTAATTAAGTTTTCCATCACCTCAAGCATTTATCATTTCTTTGTGTTGGGAATATTTTTAGTTATTCCATTTTTTTAAGGTATTTAGAACTATATAATAAATTATTATTAACTATAGTCACCCTGTTGTGCTACCAAACACTCTTTTTAATTTTTTAAAAAATATTTTTTGGGATTTGCCAGGAAGATGTTACTAAAAAGCGTTCCAGATCCAGACCCCAAGAGAGGGTTCTTGGATCTCATGCAAGAAAGAATTTGGGGCAAGTCCATAGAGTAAAGTGAAAGTACGTTTATTAAGAAAGTAAAGGAATAAAGAATGGCTACTCCATAGGCAGAGCAGCAAACACTAGCTCTTATTCCTTCTATTTAACTAATTTTTGTAACCATTAACTATCCCCCTTTTTCCCCCCGCTCTCTGCTACCCTTCCCAGCCTCTGGTAACCATCATTCTACTTTTATTGTTATTATTATTTGAGATAGAGTCTCACTCTGTTGCCCAGGCTGGAGTGCAGTGGTACAGTCATAGCTCATTGCAATCTTGACCTCCTGGGTTTAAGAGATCCCCCTGCCTTGGCTTCTCAAAGTTCTGGGATTACAAGTGTGAGTCACTGTGCCCAGCCAACCATTATTCTGCTCTCTGTCTCTCAGTTCAGAATTATTTTTAGCTCCTACATATAGTATCATAGACTTTCCCCCAATTTATGAGAGATTGTAATAGTGAAAAATTATAAGCAACCAAAAGTATCCATCAATAATGGATAAATGAATTGCAGTGTATTTATATGATAGCCTACTATCTAGTAGTTAACCAGAGATTAACTATATTTACATATATCTGATTCAGGATTTTTCAACCTCAGTGCTACTGATATTTTGGATCTGATAATTTATTGTGAGAGACTGGCTTGCACTTCATAGGACATTTAACAGCATCGCTGGCCTCTATCCAGTAAATATCAATAGCACTTCTCCCTCATCCCCCAATCATGACAACCAAAAATGTCTCCAGACATTGCCAGATGTACCTGGGGGGCAAAATTGTCCCTGGTTGGGAACCACTGATCTAAATGAATAGATTTCAAAAACATAATGTCAGTGAAAAAAAAAAAAAAAGCAAGTTATAAATACGTACGTAATGGGTACCAAAAAAAAAAAAAAATAGAACGAATGAGTAAGACCTACTATCTGATAGCACAACAGGGTGACTATAGTCAATAATAATTGTACATTTAACATAGAGTGTAATTAGATTGTAACTCGAAGGATAAATGCTTGAGAGGATGGATATCCCATTCTCCGTGATGTGCTTATTTCACATTACATGCCTGTATCAAAACATCTCATATACCCTATAAATATATACACCTACTATATACCCACAAAAATTAAAAATTAAAATGAAAAAGAGCCGGGTTCGGTGGCTCAAGCCTGTAATCCCAGCACTTTGGGAGGCCGAGGCAGGCGAATCACGAGGTCAGGAGATCGAGACCATCCTGGCTAACATGGTGAAACCCCGTCTCTACTAAAAATACAAAAAATTAGCCGGGCGTGTTGGCGGGCGCCTGTAGTCCCAGCTACTCGGGAGGCTGAGGCAGGAGAATGGCGTGAACCCGGGAGGTGGAGCTTGCAGTGAGCCGAGATCGCGCCACTGCACTCCAGCCTGGGGGACAGAGCGAGACTCTGTCTCAAAAAAATAATAATAATAAATAAATAAATAAATGAATAAATAAATAAATAAAATGAAAAAGAATAAAATATATACCGTGTGGATGTTACACATATAAAAATTTTAAATATACAAAATACTATACAGGCTGGGCACAGTGGCTCACGCCTGTAATGCCAGCATTTTGGGAGGCCAAGGCGGGTGGATCATGAGGTCAGGAGTTCAAGACCAGCCTGGCCAATATGGTGAAACCCTGTCTCTACTAAAAATTCAAAAATTAGGGCCAGGAGCGGTGGCTCACGCTTGTAATCCCAGCACTTTGGGAGGCCGAGGCGGGCGGATCACGAGGTCAGGAGATCGAGACCACGGTGAAACCCCGTCTCTACTAAAAATATAAAAAAATTAGCCGGGCGTGGTGGCGGGCGCCTGTAGTCCCAGCTACTCGGAGAGGCTGAGGCAGGAGAATCGCATGAACCCTGGAGGTGCAGGTTGCAGTGAGCCAACATTGCGCCACTGCACTCCAGCCTAGGTGACAGAGCAAGACTCCGTCTCAAAACAAAACAAAACTATACATTATTTATAGATACATATATATTCATTTATTCAACAAATATTTATTGAATGCCTCCTATGTGCCAGGCCCTATTCCAGGTACTGGGGATACAATAAGTGAACCCAAAGTGTCCTCGTCCTTATAGAGCTTACATGCTAATGCAGGAGAAAGACTGCAAGCCATTATGTAATGTTAGAGGGTGGTAAGTGCTATGAAGAAAAAGCAGTGTGTGGGGTACAGGAGTAGAGACTGCTCTTCTAGATAGATTAGTCAAGGAAGGCCTTTCTAAGGAAGTTTTCTTTGAGAAGGGACCCGAATGAAGTGAAGGAGTGAGGCATTCAGGTATTTAGGGGAATAACATTCCAGCAAAAGGACAGACAGCAAATACAAGAAATAGAAACAGAAATATATATACACAGAGAGAGAGAGAAAAGCGCCAAAGTGTACTTGAGAAAGCAGTCACCTCTGGGGAGCAAGACAATGGATTGGGATGGGTGTCAGTGGTCATCAAAGGAGACATTAGCTTTCTCTAAAAAAAATTTTTTTTTTTTTGAGATGGAGTCTCTCTCTGTCGCCAGGCTGGATTGTAGTGGCGCGATCTTGGCTCACCGCAGCCTCCGCCTCCCGGGTTCAAGTGATGCCCCTGCCTCAGCCTCCTGAGTAGCTGGGACTACAGGCACATGCCATCACACCCGGCTAATCTTTTTTGTATTTTAGCACAGACAGGGTTTCATCATGTTGGCCAGGATGGTCTCGATCTCCTGACCTTGTGATCTGCCCTCTTCAGCCTCCCAAAGTGCTGGGATTACATCTCTACAATATTTTTAAGGTACATGATAAACCTATACACTTTTTTGTCAATTAAAAATAAATAGGCCAGGCACAGTGGCTCACACCTGTAATCCCAGCATTTTGGGAGACTGAGGTGGGCGAATCACCTGAGGTCAGGAGTTCGAGACCAACCTGGCCAACATGGTGAAACCCCATCTCTACTACAAATACAAAAAATTAGCCAGATGAGGTGGTGGGCACCTGTAATCCCAGCTACTCAAATTAAAAATAAATAAATAGCCAGGCACAGTGGCTAATGCCTGTAATCCCAGCTACTTGCTGAGATAGGAAGATTGCTTGATCCCAAGAGTCAAGGCTGCAGTGAGCTGTGATCATGCCACGCACTCTAGCCTAGGCGACAGAGTGAGACCCTGTCTTAGAAAAAGAAAAAAAAGAAATTATGCACAGAGATACTTACGTGTTGAGTGAGTGACATAATGGTGACATGATTTGTTACATAAATTGATGGCACCCTGTCTGAACTATTAAGAATGGATCAAATCAAGTTGTATAAAGGACTTGCTTTAATTGGATAAACATTTGCATACCTTGCAAAATCACGTAGGTGATGGGGAACTGTCTCTACTCTGTATTATTAATATGTAAACATTACTAGGAGAGAGAAAAGAATAACCCAAATAATCATAACAAAAGGCAAAATAAAAATCATTCTGGAATATCAAATGCTAAAGAGAGTTATAGAGAGAAGGTAATAAACTTTCACTAAGGTTGAAGCAGAGAAGTTAAAAAAGGAAAGATAATGGAAGGCTTCAGGGAGGTGGTATTTGAGTTAAGTCTTAAAGAATGAGGATTTTTTTTTCTTTTTTCAGAGTCTCTCTGTTTGTTTTTTTTTGTTTTTTTTTTTTGAGACGGAGTCTTGCTCTGTGCCCAGGTTGGAGTGCAGTGGCACGATCCCAGCTTACTGCAAGCTCCGCCTCCTGGGTTCACGCCATTCTCCTGCCTCAGCCTCCCAAGTACCTGGGGACTACAGGTACCCACCACCACTCCTGGCTAATTTTTTTTTTTTTTTTTTTTTTTAGTAGAGACGGGGTTTCACTGTGTTAGCCAGGATGGTCTCGATCTCCTGACCTCGTGATCCGCCCGCCTCGGCCTCCCAAAGTGCTGGGATTACAGGCATGAGCTACCACACCCGGCCGACGGAGTCTTGCTCTTGTTGCCCAGCCTGGAGTGCAATGGCACGATCTTGGCCCACTGCAACCTCCGCCTCCTGGGTAATACAGACTTTGCAAAAGTTATAGAACTTCCCTGGGCGCTGGTTTTCTCATCTGTAAAACAGGATTATTACCTTCTATAATAGTAATGAGAGGACTCAATAAGAAAATGTATTTAAAGTGTTAGCATAGCATTTAATACACGCTAGATAAATTTTAATTGATACTTTCCTTCTGGAACTTCTTTTCCTCATATATAAAATATATATATTATATGTACATTTTTATGTATTTTTTAGTACGTGTTTTATATGTATATGTACTATTAACATAATACAACTTTCTATGTACATATATATACATATATAGAGACTCTGTCTATGCATATATGTATAGAAAGAGTTATACGAGATCAGTGGCTTCATAATGATGTTCCATGGAGCCTGCTTCAGAGTCAAAAGGGAAGGCCAATTGTGTAGATCTCTGAGCCTCTATCCTCCACTTTATTTATTTTTATTTTAGTTTATTTTATTTATTTATTGAGTCTTGCTCTGTCGCCCATGCTGGGGTGGCTGACTGCAACCTCCGCCTCCCGGGTTCAAGCAATTCTCCTGCCTCAGCCTCCCAAGTAGCTGGGATTACAGGCACGTGCTAAAATGCCCAGCTAATTTTTGTATTTTTAGCAGAGACAGGGTTTCACCATGTTGGCCAAGTGAACTGTTGACCTCAAGTGATCTCCCCGCCTTGGCCTCCCAAAGTGCTGGGATTATAGGCATGAGCCACCGTGCCTGGCCTATCCTCCACTTTAATGAAGGCCATTTTTATTTGAGCCCTTCTATATTTTAGAGTTCCTGGTAAAAGTTTTGTTTGAGAAAAAGGGATCTGCAACCTAAAAATATGCTTAAAAACAAATTAGAAGGCCGGGTGCGGTGGCTCATGTCTGTAATCCCAGCACTTTGGGAGGCCAAGGCAGGGGGATCATGAGGTCAGGAGTTCGAGACCAACCTGGCCAATATGGTGAAACCCCATCTTTACTAAAAATACAAAAATTAGCCGGGCATGGTGGCGCATGCCTGTGGTCTCAGCTACTTGGGAGGTTGAGGCAGGAGAATCGCTTCAATCCGGGAGGCGTAGATTGTGGTGAGCCGAGGTCGCACCACTGCACTCCAGCCTGGGTGACAGAGTGAGACTCTGTTAAAAACAAACAAACAAATTAGAGCCAGGTGTTTTGGCATGTACTTGTAGTGCCGGCTACTTGGGAGGCTGAAGTGGGAGGATCACTTGAACCCAGGAGTTCAAGTCCATTCTGGGCAACAGTGAAACCCCATCTCTTAAATAAAAAAAAAAACAATAAACTCCCCAAATTAGATAGCTAATCCCTTCCAACGTTAAAATACTATGTATTTATGATTACTATTCTAGGTTCTTTTATGAAGAAATACTCATGTTTTTTATTTTTCATAGTTCTCTTGCTATGAGCCCTGGTGAAGAAATCTTAACCTTATTACAGACAATACCATTTGATATAGAAGACCTTAAGAAAGAAGCAGCTAATCTTCCCCCAGGGGATGGTAAGTGATGGACCAGGATACAGTGGAAGGGTTAAAAAAAAAAAAAATTAAAATGTTCTACTAAGTCTCACAGGATCCTCTCCTAAGAGGACTTATGTGAATGTAGAATGGCAATATTATGCTTTCTTCTTTTTCAGATGACCAGTGGTTAGATCTCTCACCAGATCAGCTGGACCAGCTGCTGCAGGAAGCTGCTGGCAAAAAAGAATCAGAGTCTGTTTCCAAGGAGGAGAAGGAGCAGAACTGTGACTTAACTCAAGTCTCAGAGAGCATGAAAGCTTTCATATCCAAAGTCTCAACCCACAAGGGAGCAGAGCTGCCTCGGTAATTTGTGTTAAAGTATAAATATATAAATAGTTAGAACCCAAATGTTGAAGTCATAGTCATTGCCATTTCCACTTTTTTTTTTTTTTTTGAGTAAATGAGTTGTACTGCTTTCTTTCTTTTTTGTGCTTAGTGTGGTGATAACTTATCTGAAGTCAGATTTCTGGAAGCCTTATCCTTTGCAATCCTTGAAATAAGCCAGAAAGATCACCCTAAAAACCATCATCCAGAACCACACAGGGAAACCATATACTTTACTCTTTAGTAGCTTTATGGGCTCAACATTTAGCTTTCAACAAGTTCAGACCTCTGATCTCCCACCCTGCAAGCAGATTGGATACTGAAAACTCAAAGGGATTCATCAGAGACAGAAATAATAACAGAAATGTGAAATTACATTTGGCAAGTAACAGGAAAAACAGGTAGATATAATTATTACTTGTAGGCTGGGCGCGGTGGCTCACGCCTGTAATCCTGGTACTTTGGGAGGCCGAGGCGGGCGGATCACGAGGTCAGGAGTTCGAAACCAGCCTGGCCAGCATGGTGAAACCCCGTCTCTACTAAAAATACAAAAATTAGCTGGGCATGGTGGTGCACGCCTGTAATCCCAGCTACTTGGGAGGCTGAGGCAGGAGAATCGCTTGACTCCAGAAGGCAGAGGTTGCAATGAGCTGGGATTGCACCACTGCACTGTAGCCTGGGCGACAGAGCGAGACTCTTGTCTCAAAAAAAAAAAAAAAAAATTGTTACTTGTGTATCAAATATATCATCATTAGTGTTGATGCTCTTGAAACTGATGAAAGATCTAAATTTATATTTGGTATTCCTGCTTTAAGAAAGCAGGGATAAGGGAAGATATGTTGCTGTTTATTTTTTAAGCTTTAGTTCTTAAAAGAACAGGCTTTATTTAAATTAACTCAAATAAATAATGGTTTTGCTAATGCTAGGTATCTTATTGGGGCTAGAGAGTGGGTAGGTCCCTAAATCAGCATAAGCTAAATGTACATAAACAAGATGCAATTTTTACTTTTCATTTATCAGACTTTCCCATTTCTGTTGTCCTGCAAGGCCAGTAAACTCAAGGATTTTTAAAACTTAAACTACAATTTTTCTTGCTGTGCCTCCTTAGAAATTCTATCTTTAGTAGCTTTCCTAAGAATGGCACCACTTTAGAAAAGTTTCAAACAGTTGTATTTAGAATAAATTAATTGTCTTTGTCCTTTAATATTGCAGAGAACCTTCTGAAGCTCCAATCACTTTTGATGCAGATTCTTTTCTTAATTATTTTGATAAGATTCTAGGTAAGTAGTGGTGTGATGTTGACTTTCATTTTGAAACTGTAAGTAGTATGGCTGTTGCTAGAGCATTGGGTTATTAGATATCTCAGAAGCCAAAATATTTGCTTTCTCTTCCTAGTTTTGAGTTGCTTTCAACCATGAATTACTACCCATGAATAATTTTGTACAGACTGCCTAGCTTAGTGCTTGACATATATAGTAGCTGCTCATTAAATTTTTTTTTTTTTTTGAGACAGAGTCTCACTCTGTCGCTCAGGCTGGAGTGCAGTGGCGCAATCTCGGCTCACTGCAAGCTCTGCCTCGCAGGTTCACGCCTTTATCCTGCCTCAGCTTCCCGAGTAGCTGGGACTACAGGCGCCCGCCACCACACCCGGCTAATTTTTTTGTATTTTTAGTAGAGACAGGGTTTCACCATGTTAGCCAGGATGGTCTCGATCTCCTGACCTCGTGATCCGCCTGCCTCGGCCTCCCAAAGTGCTAGGATTACAGGCATGAGCCACCGTGCCCGGCCTCATTAAATATTTGAGAGTGACTGAATGCTGTGTGTTTAAATAGGGTTTTACCTTGGCTCCCATATTATATTGTTATTTTTTGCAATTACTGTACTTACAAATCAATAATAAAAAGATAACTCAATTAAAAAATAATTATAATATGTATATATGTACAGAAGTGCAGAGATAAAGATTGGGATACCTGGAAACTGCTAAAAGATGCTTACTTCTGGGGAGAGAGTGAGATTGGAGTCAATACTTGTATGGCTTGAATGTTTACATCAAAATGTATTCATTTATTAGGTAGTTTTTAAAAATTTTTTTTTTTTTTTTGAGACGGAGTCTCGCTCTGTCACCCAGGCTGGAGTGCAGTGACACGATCTCGGCTCACTGCAAGCTCCGCCTCCCGGGTTCACGCCATTCTCCTGCCTCAGCCTCTCCGAGTAGCTGGGACTACAGGCGCCCGCCACCGCGCCCGGCTAATTTTTTGTATTTTTAGTAGAGACGGGGTTTCACCGTGGTCTCGATCTCCTGACGTCGTGATCTGCCCGCCTCGGCCTCCCAAAGTGCTGGGATTACAAGTGTGAGCCACCACGCCCGGCTTAAATTTTTTTAAGAAAAATATTTTAATTAATTGAATTCACTTTTTTTTAAGCTAAATCTTTTGACTCAGCCTGTACGCTTTTCCACAACATTAAATGAACACATATCTGCCAGCATTACCATTTGTAGAAGGGACTTTTGTGAAGTAGATTGACTACGTGTATTAGTCTTTTTCTGTGGGTAACATTCTAATTATTTTGAGATGTGTAGTAACTAAAAAATAATAATAATAATAATAATTACCAAGTGGCTCTTTCTTTCTTGGGATCTGTGTAGGGCCAAGGCCTCATGAGTCAGATTCTGATGATCTGGATGAGGAAGACTTTGAATGTTTAGATAGTGATGATGACTTGGACTTCGAAACACACAAACCTGGTGAAGAGGCTTCTCTGAAAGGAACTCTTGATAATCTCAAGTCATACATGGCCCAGATGGACCAGGAACTAGCACACACCTGCATCAGCAAAAGTTTCACCACTAGGAAGCAAGTGGTATGTGTGTTTTTAACCTCTTTCTCTTTCTGAGTCTAGTATGTCAGGTAGCTAAAACCATATTTTATCATAGTTTTTCTTTTTTTGGTGTGTGAGATTTGAAGTAAATAAGAATGTTAATTGTTTTCCTAACTCTGGTAGGATAAAGGATCATAGACTTAATTTTCCTAAACATAAGCTTCATTATATTACTTACTCTACGTTATCTATCAGGATTTAAAATAAAAAGTCATATAATATGCTCAAATTAGAATGCGATTGTACACTACTACTTCTTAAATGTATTTTTTCACAAGTAGTTTAAAAAAACTACAGCTTAAATGGATTTTAAAAAAGAGAGGGCACATGTTCTCAAGACCTTTTGAAACTGTGCCTTGGGCCACAGTGGATTAAAACATAAAATAAGTAAATAAACAGAGAGGATCTTAAACATCCAAGTAACTTTCCAGTTTTAACAGTTTATTTTGTATGTTTCCCTAATTTAGAGCCAAATTTAGAATTCACCTTCTGTTTATGTTTTCATCCTAGTTTTTAATGCCACCACTGTCTAATCCTAAACAGAGGCATTATGGAAAGAGCAAGGACCCTGGAGTCTTATGGGTTAGGGTTTGAAGTCTAGCTCAGCTGTCCACTGTGAATGTATCTATAAACCAGTAATCCTCATATCATAGAATTAACATGAGAACCAAATTAGACAGCAGTAAAACCTACAATAGGCCTTTAATTAATGTTAATTCTCCTTGCTTTGATCATCTAAACCACTTTTAAAACTATAATCACTTCCAGAATTGTCAAAATCTAGTAGAAACCATACATTAGATTTATCTAAAGCAGTATTTCTTAAATTTTAATGTGAATATAAAACAAAAGATCATGTTACAACATAGATTCTGATTAAGTAG
Organism: Hylobates moloch; assembly: GCF_009828535.3. Taxonomy (NCBI): domain Eukaryota; kingdom Metazoa; phylum Chordata; class Mammalia; order Primates; family Hylobatidae; genus Hylobates; species Hylobates moloch. Next base: position 67,743,605 of record NW_026652278.1, on the reverse strand, counting down.
GCCTGGGATGAAGCTTGAGATTTTCCTTTTTATTATTATTATTATTATTTTGTTTTATTATTATTATTATTTTATTTGAGATGGAAGTCTCCCTCTGTCACCCAGGCCGGAGTGCAGTGGCACGATCTCAGCTCACTGTAATCTCCGTCTCCCAGGTTCAAGTGATTCTCCTGCCTCAGCCTCCCAAGTAGCTGGGATTGCAGGTGCGTACCACCATGCCTGGCTAATTTTTGTATTTTTAGTAGAGACAGGGTTTCACCATGTTGGCCAGGCTAGTCTCTGGAGCTTCTGACCTCAAGTGATCTGCCCACCTCAGCCTCCCAAAGTGCTGGGATTACAGGCATGAGCCACCACTCCCAGCTGAGATTTTCCATTTCTAATAAGCCCCAGGCGATGGAGACTCTGCTGCTCCATGGACAACACTTTGGGTAGCAAGGACATAAAAGTCTATCGAGCTATAATCTTTCAAATCCTTTCCCCAGCTTGTGGAATCAGAGGCCCAACTAACAATTTAGAGTCTTTGTGGTTGGAACCACAGAGCCTTGTGTTTTTACTTTTAAGCTTTTTCACTGGGGGGAAAGAAAGGAACACTCGCTTTTCATTTTGAAGAAAATTTACATTATTATTTCATTTAATATTCACTTTTATGTTGGTTTCTTTTAAGACTCTTAGACAAGTTATAAATGTACCTTCTTAATTCTATTAGCCCTTGAGCTATTTCAAAATAGACATGCGATTTATTCGGTTTGCAGGAATGTTTCCTGGAGAGAAATGTGTTATAATCTTTAGAACCGAGTTTTAATATGTGCGCTAAGCCAAGCCATATAACTTATTAGACTTCATTTTCAGTTTATATCACCAAGGATAAGTTTCCTTTTTAATTTGGAATATAAATTTACATTGTGGCTTAGTTATCTTTTTATTGTAACCACCATGCAACCTAATGATATATTAGCCCATAATTTTCTTTTCCTTCCATGAATAAGGAACCTGTATCCCAGACTACCGATAACAATTCAGATGAGGAAGATTCTGGTACAGGAGAATCTGTTATGGCACCAGTAGATGTAGACCTGAATCTGGTTTCAAATATATTGGAATCCTATAGCTCCCAAGCTGGACTGGCAGGACCTGCTTCCAATCTTTTACAAAGCATGGGAGTGCAGCTGCCTGACAACACGGATCACAGACCAACAAGTAAGCCAACGAAAAATTAACCAGCACATTTAGCTTCTCTTTTTTCTTTTTAAATAAATATTGAATATGATTCTGTTCATTTCTAGTTTAGATTACTCATTTGGTAAAAATGTTTCTTCATTACAAGTTTTACAGATTGACTTCTCCATGAGCCCCAAATGTGGCCCTCTTGGCACAAGTCTTTGTGATCTCAACTGTGGGTTATACACAGGTTTTGAACTCGGCAGGGTAGAATCTAGCCCCCAGACAACCTTGAGATGAAATTCACACACTTCGTGCTAAAGACATACCCTACCACAATATACCCTTGGAGTAATTCTAAATATTTAAATTTCTCCCTTACTGCTATTCATCCTCAGATCAAAATTTCAAGTTGACAAATTTGGATTTGATAACTCATTCACTTTTTCTTTTCAATTTTTTTAATGAGGCATATCAGTGAATTTTTGCATATATGTATGTACCTGAAGCAAGATATAGAACTTATTTACTTGTAAATAACAGCTATATTGATATGTCACATATCAAAAAATTTATCCTTTAAATTACACACTTCAGTGGTTTTTAGTATATTTACAAAATTGTGCAACCATCCCTACCATCTAATTCTAGAATATTAGAAACCCCATACTCACTAATAGTCTCTCATTCCCTTCTACTCCCAGCCCCTAGAAACCACTAGTCTACTTTCTGTCGCTATGGATTTGCCTATTTTGGATATTTCATACCTGATATTGTACTTAAATGTTTTAATTAATTAATTGGTTTGACATTTAATATAACTGATATATCTATTGCTAAGATGAAATGTTTATTTCTTAAAATGATTCTCATATTCCTAAAATAAATCAAGTATTATCTATATATCATAAAATTCACCATTAAAAGCAAAAAAAAAAAAGTCTTCTCTACAGACAGCTCCATATACTGACCATGTTTTTATAATCTAGGTCTCTGGATTCTTCTTTATTATTGTATGCAGCAGAGAGATGCCTTTACTATCTTTTACCCTATCCAAGTAAAAACAATGGAAATAGTTTCATACTGTTCCCTCTCCAGTGACCAAGGGAGGAATTAGGAGAATGGTGTAGTAGAGTTCTCATTTGAGAACTTACTATCACGAACTAATAAAAACTAAATATGGCCGGGCATAGTGTTGGGCGCCTATAATCCCAGCTACTTGGGAGGCTGAGGCAGGAGAATAGGTTGAACCCAGGAGCTGGAGGTTGCAGTGAGCCAAGATTGCGCCATTGCGCTCCAGCCTGAGCAACAAGAGCGAAACAACATCTCAAAAATAAATAGATAAATAAAAACTAAATATACCATACCCCACTCCAATCCTTTGTCTTCCTAGTGTTCACTGAAATGAACTAAGGAAGAGGGTGTTACACATTGACTAAAGTAACACATCAGATGATATTGTGCAACATTTTAACATTTTAAATAATAATTATTTTAAATATATTTTTCTTGTTTGTTTTGAAGCTACATTTCTCATGTTAAAAATGGGGCCAGAGTGCCGTCCCAGCTCAACTATGAGAGAAAGGTTTCCCCCCATCGCACTTGTGGTACATTAGGTTTATCTTCATTTAGGATTAAATATTGGGTAGAGAAAGTGCGATAGACAGGCAAAAATATAAATGAAAATTTTTTTTATTCTGGTTGCCATGGCTGACTGACTTTCAGCCAGGCTCACAAGATTTTACCTATTTTTCTATTCTGCATCATGGACCCAGATGGGTTCTATTTATCCTTAGCACCTTCATAATTTATTGCCCACGTATACATTCTCAGGTCAGGTAGGCCCTGTACCAAAGTTTCTTTTATTTATCTGCCATTTTCAGTATCCCAAGCCTGCTCTCTTCTGCCTCAGCTTTCAGATATCCTTGGGGTTCTACAGCAAAGCTCTTTTCCCATTCACTACTGAGAAGCAAAGTTCAACGTTGCAGCTCCTGCTGTTAGCCACTCTCTTCTTTTCTTTTCCAAAAACACATTAATCAAAAAACAAACAGTTACTCCATGGTAAGTTTGGGAAACTCATAACCAGGAATTCCACACACTCCCCTTTCTATCAGTATTTTCAGATTGGTGATGTGTACACTTGTGCTCACAAACACACCCACATAGAGATAGAAAAGATTGGGAGATGGTAACACACATGGACCCTGAACTGTTTTCTTCTAACTGCAAGATATGAAGAAATCTCAGGACCTCTCTTTTGTGAGTGCTTTTCCCTTCTGCATGCTGGGTTCAGCCCAGGTAAAGGCAAGCTGCCAATCTAACAAGACAATCAAGTCCCATCACATATTATCCCTCAACATTTCCTGATGAAGGCACTTTGATTTCCCCAAAGCAATGATGGTTTGCTGGCAGTGGAGAGAGCAATGACCTTTTGAGATCAAAAGGAAATTCAGTGCTTTAACTTTTCTAGTTCTAGAATCTCTTTAGTCCTGTGGGACTTGGGGACTTAGTCCTATGGGACTTTGACGTGTAAATAACCTTAGGGTCTCTGGAGCTTTTGTCTTTAATCACAAATTAGTCCCTAGAAACTTCTGAAGATACGATTATTTCTTCTTTTCAGCAAGACCTCTAACATTTCTCCTGCACATTGCTTCAGTTGTTCCACTGACTTGAAACCTGGACTTAAATGTTTAATTGTCACCAGTAGGGATACTTTCCCCTACCCCCAAATTCTCACCTTGTAAAATTTTCTCAATTCATAGGACAGAAAAAGACATCAGAACAAAGATGTGGAAATTTATTTAATTTTCCCGAAATAAACTCTTCTCCCTTATGGCATCATATACGAATGATGAGAAATCCTAAATTTAGTTTATTCCATAAAGTTTAAGAAATAGGTCAGGTTTGGCATCTGTTTATCTCCACCAATCCCTTTGTTAATCAACACATTGTGGATGTGCAAATGCCAGCAACTGTTTTATTTAGGAAAACAGGCATGGCAAAGCAATAGTCTTTTCCCTGGGTCACAAACTGAGCATGTGACAGAGCTGAAAACAGCGAAAAAGATTTACTGTCTGGAGTCCCATTGGGATTGTACTTCCTCAACAGAGCCTCACGGCATCTGATTTATTATAAAGTACTCTGAGTCATAATGACTTAATTATGACTTTTATTTAACTACCATGTTCATGTAACTAGAATGCACCTGTACATGAATTTAAAAATGTTATACTGTGCAATTTTTCTTAATTCTGTAAGGGTAACAAGTAACTCAGTAATGACTTGAAACTTGCTATGTATTTTCAATACTAAGATAAAAGTTTTAACCAAACTTACAACAGGCACATTTTGGCAGTTAGTGTAAACACAACATTAACAAGCCATATATGCCAGATGTTTGCTTCCAAGGCCTTAGAGAAAATGACTGAACAAGGGCCTACATCCAAACTAATGCTTCCTCCTTCCCCCTGATTTTTGACAGTTGACAGCTCATCAGTTTTCTTCTCACGCTGGCTTTTTTGATTGCCCATTGGTAGGAATTTCTTCCATTAACACTGCTGATAGAAGTGTCTTACTGTAGGCTCACCCTCTGCCCTTCTGAGGTCCTTCTGCAGCTTGTCTTTTGTCACTTCTCCTTTGTCAACTGATCTCTAGTTTGTCCCTCAGGAATACCAAGGAGCGATCTAAGTGACTTGATCTGGGCTAAGCAGGCAGGGAAGAACAGGTCTGTTTTTCCACCCACTCCTTAATCAGTTGGTGGGAGATGGCTAACTTAGGGGGCAGCCAGAATGGGAAAGTCCCATTCTGTTGCTGAGTATAGGGGCCCTTTCTCTTCAGGGCTGTAGCTACCTCATCATGACTGAACCAGGCAGCTGTCTCTAATTCTCTCAAGTTCACCTGGATCTGAAAAACATAAGGAAGAAAAAGATGTAAGGTCAGGAGCTACAAAATTTAGAATACTATGGCCAAAGGTCAGAAAATGATTCTAGAACTAAGCAATCTTAGAAGATAATACCTGGGATCTTCAGGTTAGGTGAAAGTTCTAGAAACTGCCCAGAAGCAAAAGAGGCATAATTAAGAAATGAGAGTTTTATATATATATGTGTGTGTGTGTGTGTGTGTGTGTGTGTGTATATATATATATATATATTTTTTTTTTTTTTTTTTTTTTTTTGAGACAGAGTCTCACTCTGTCGCCCAGGCTGGAGTGCAGTGGCACTATCTCGGCTCGATGCAAGCTCCACCTCCCAGGTTCACGCCATTCTCCTGCCTTAGCCTCCTGAGTAGCTGGGACTACAGGCGCCCGCCACCATGCCTGGCTAATTTTTTGTATTTTTTAGTAGAGACGGGGTTTCACCGTGTTAGCCAGGATGGTCTCGATCTCCTGATCTTGTGATCCACCCGCCTCGGCCTCCCAAAGTGCTGGGATTACAGTTGTGAGCCACTGCGCCCGGCCGAGTTAAATATATTTCTAACATATTAAAAAAAAAAAAGATAAGATACATTAAATAAATCCTGGAAGTACAAATACTAAAATGTTAAGTGTGGTTAACATTGAGAATAAATTATGAATAATACCTATTTTTCCTTGTGTCTCTATTGATTGTATAAATTTTTCAATTAAAAAACATACAAATATATATTTTTTTTTTTTGAGATGGGAGTTTTGCTCTTTTTGCCCAGGATAGAGGGTAATGGTGTGATCTTGGCTCACTGCAACCTCCGCCTCCCAGGTTCAAATGATTCTCCTACCTCAGCCTCCCGAGTAGTTGGGATTACAGGCACCCGCCACCACACCCAGCTAATTTCTTAGTAGAGACGGGGTTTCACCATGTTGGACAGGCTGTTTTCGAACTCCTGACCTCAGGTGATCCACCTGCCTCGGCCTCCCAAAGTGTTGAGATTACAGGCGTGAGCCACTGTGCCCAGCCACTTTTTTTTTTTTTTTTTAAAGGATAAGGGTTAATGATAGTAAAAAGCATAGTCTCATCTTTGCAAGAAGCAAAGTAACGCGAACTTCATCCCGAGGAAGCTGAAATAGATTAGATATTCTGTAAAAACCAAAACATACAATAGGCAAACTTTGGCAGGCAGAGACCATCGGTCAGGGATGCTGGAGAAGTGCAAGATGAGATTGGATAAGACAATGTCTAGCCGGGCGTGGTGGCTCATGCCCATAATCCCAATACTTTGGGAGGCTGAGGTGGGAGGATCACCTGAGATCAGGAGTTCAAGACCAGCCTGGCCAACATGGTGGAACCCCATCTCTAATAAAAATACAAAAATTAGCCGGGCATGCTGGCAGGCACCTGTAATCCCAGCTACTCGGGAGGCTGAGGCAGGAGAATTGCTTGAACCTGGGAGGCGAAGGTTGCAGTGAGCTGAGATCGTGCCACTGCACTCCAGCCTGGGCGACAAGAGTGAGACTCCAGCTCAAAAAAAAAAAAAAAAAGACAACATCTAAGTTTCTTTCAACTATAAGTTCCTATAGTTTTATATTTTTAGTTCCCAGCATCCTGACTGACTTGAGCAATAAGACCAGTCCTGCAGTCAGTCATTAAATGATGCCTGATTGTGTGCCTACTATATGTAAGATACTCTTAAGTCCTGACAATAAAAGATAAATTGTCTCATATAAACAGTGTTGGGAAAATCGGATATCCACATGCGAAAGAATGAAATCGGACCCTTATCTTACATCATATGCAAAAACCAACTTAAAATGGATTAAAGACTTAAATGTAAAACCTGAAACAATAAAATTCTTAGAAGAAAACATAAAGGAATAAATTTCTAGACATTAGACTGGGCAATCGTCTCTTGGATATGACACCAAAAGCACAGGCAAGAAAAGCAAAGATAGACAAGTAGGGATTCTATCAAACTAAAGCTTCTGCAGAGTCAGGGAATCAATCAACAGAGTGAAGAGACAACCTGCAGAATGGGAGAAAATATTTGCAGACCCTATATCTAATAAGGAGTTAATATCCAAAATATATAAGGAACTCCTACAACTTAATACCAAGAAATAAATAAGCCAATTTAAAAATGGGCAAAGAATCTGAATAGACATTTCTCCAAAAAAGGTATTCAAATGGCCAACAGGTATGTGAAAAGGTGCTCAACATCACTAATCATCAGGGAAATGCAAATGAAAACCTCATACCTTCTTTGACGGCTACTATTAACTCATACCTTCTTTAATGGCTACCATTAAAAAAGTACAACCGACAGCAAGTATTGGTAAGGATGTAGAGAAAAGGGAACCCATCTACACTGTTGGGGGGAATGTAAGTTGGTGCAAAAAAGTTGGTGCAGAAAATATAGAGGTTCCTCAAAAAATTAAAAGTAGAATTACCCTTTGATCTAGCATCCCACTTCTGGATTGAAATCTGGATCTTGAAGAGATATCTGCACTCCCATGTTCACTGCAGCATTATTCACAATGGATGAATGGATAAAGAAAATGTGGTATATACTACGATAGAATATTATTCACCCTTAAAAAGGAAGGGAATCCTGTAGTTACAACAAGATAGATGGGCCCAAAGGACATGCTAAGTGAAATAAGCCAGACACAGAAAGACAAATATTGCATGATCACACTTACATGTGGAATCTAAAATAGTCAAACTTATAGAAGCAGAGAGTAGAATGGTGGTTGCCAGGAGCTGAAGGGAGGGGAAAATGGAAAAAGTTGCATGCCAGGGGCTGAAGGGAGGGTGGCCACTGGTCAAAGGGTACAAGGTTTCAGTCATGCAAAATAAGTTTTGAAGATCTTGTACACCATAGGGTCTACAATTAATAATATTATATTATACACATAAAAATTTGCTAAGAGAATAGATCTCACATCAAGTGCTCTTACCACAAAATAAAAAAAAAAAAAGTGGGGTGGGAGAAAAATAAAAGGGGTGGGAGGAAACTTTTATAGGTGATGAATAAGTTTATGGCATTGATAGTGATGATGGTTTGATAATTTCAAGGGTATATACTTCTCTGCTGAAGCAGGAGGATCACTTGAACCCAGGAGGTGGGGGTTGCAGTGAGCCAAGATCGCGCCACTGCACTCCAGGCTGGGCAACAGAGTAAGACTCCGTCTCAAAAAAATAAATAAATAAATAAAATAAATTGTCTCATGATTGACATATATGCAAGGGAGAATGGAGATTATTTGCTTCCTTACTAGGTTGCAAATTCCTTGAGGGCATAAATAATATTTAATTTAATTAATTAATTTATTTATTTTCAAGACGCATTCTCGCCCTGTTGCCCAGGCTGTAGTGCAGTAGCGTGACCTCAGCTCACTGCAACCTCCACCTCCCAGGTTCAAGCGATTCTCCTGCCTCAGCCTCCCAAATAGCTAGGACTACAGGTGCCTGCCACCACGCCGAGCCAATTTTTGTATTTTTAGTTGAGATGAGGTTTCACTATCTTGGCCAGGCTGGTCTTGAACTCCTGACCTCGTGATCCGCCCACCTCAGCCTCCCAAAGTGCTGGGATTACAGGCATGAGCCACCGCACCTGGCCTTAATTTTTATATTTTTAGTAGCGATGGGGTTTTGCCATGTTGACCAGGCTGGTCTTGAACTCCTGACCTCAAGTGATCCGCCCGCGTCAGCCTCCCAAAGTGTTGGGATTACAGGCATGAGCCACCGTGCTCAGCCCTAAATCATATTTTACAAATGTTTATGTAATCTAGACGATGCTGGACTAGACAAGTGTTTAATAAGTACTTGCTGATGAGCAGGTTGGATAAAGCAAAAGAAATATCACAGCATAAGGGAACATGAGAACTTACTTCTGTCTGCCCTGGTTTCACAGTTGCATGGCAAGCAATCATGAGTGAGCCACTAGGGAAGGGCCAGTGCTGGGATGCATAGTACTGCAGGCTTTCCACCTCCAATCCCACCTCTTCTGCAACTTCTCGATGGATGGTCTCTTCCACACTTTCACCTACAAGCACTCAGATTAATTCAGGACAGCCCTGTAGCTAGAAGGGTGACACAGACAGCCCATCTGAGAAAGGTGCACAACACTGGCTCCAAAGTTTCAATGAAATGCTCTTGGGAGTGTCCTAAAACTCTGAGTCATTCCAACAATAAGAATCAGGTCCAGAGCTGTGTGTTGAACCACAGTGCTTAAGCCTGCTAGGTCTAAAGTAAGGGTGACAGTAGGAGGGACTACTGCCCTCAGCTTTCATAAAATTCCACTTTTCACCATTTGCAAATTTGACCCCAACAGACTAGAGAAAAAACCAACCTGTAAATAAATACTGAATTCTAGCAAATGTTATGCATGCTCAAATAGGAAGAAGTGTACTAATATCTTCAATCTATGCATCAAAAAATAAGATAGATTAAATTAATGGATAGATGGATAGCTTTGTGATAAAGTAAGTGTAGTAAAAATTTATGGAATCTAGGGGTGTGCTCAGAGCAGGGGGCCTAAAGAATGGCTCCTCTGTTTATAACACACCCAACAGGAATCTGGGGTCATTGTGATGAGAGGCACAAAGCTTGTGGCCTCCCTACAAACAAATGCCTACATGTGAAGAGGAAAAAAAATTATAGAATCTGGGTAGTGGGTGTATGGGTGTTCACTGTATAATTCTTTCAACAATCTCCTATGTTTGAAAATTTGCTTAAAAAAATAGTGTGGCTCACACCTGTAATCCCAACACTTTGGGAGGTCAAGGCAGGCAGGTCACTTGAAGCCAGGAGTTCAGGACTGGCCTAGGCAACACAGCGAGATCCTGTCTCTACAAAAAATTTTAAAAATTAGCCGGGCATGGTAGCCTGCACCTGTAGTCCTAGCTATTCAGGAGGCTGAGGTGGGAGGATTGCTTGAGCCCAGAAGGTTGAGGCTGTAATGAGCCATGATTGCACCACTGCACTCCAGCCTGAGCAACAGAGTGAGACTCCATCTCAAAAAAAAGGAATGGAAAAAATTATATATATATAAAATGCCAGAAAGCAGTTTTCTTGACATGATAGAAAAGAATGTGCTTGGGAATTCAAGCTCTATAGCAACAAGACAGAGAAGATTGTATTAGTAAGGTTGTATATCTTCCAGTGTCACCTGTATATCCCCTAAACTCCTTACCTATATCACAAAAACCTGCCAAGGCAGAATACATTCCCTTGGGAAAGGAGCTTTGGCGGGCAAGCAGGCATCGGGTCCCATCTGACACCAGCGTGATCACCACAGGAGCCATCTAGGAAAGGGGAATGGAAACTGAGATGCTGGCACTTTGGACCCTGCCAGTGAACTAAAGCAATGTGTAATTAAGGAATTGCACAGGCTTCCTTCCCCAGGACAAAGCAGTGCACAGTCTTCTTGGATTACTGTCCTCTTACAGCAATACTTACCTGTGGATAATAGATGATATTATTGGAAGGGCACACACGCTTGCTGCCAGCCACGTTCTTCTTGGTGGGCTGCCCACTTCTGCTGCAGAACTGATGAGCATCATGCCAGCGGAGAAGAGCTTGAGCCTAGGAACACAAAGATGGGCCTGGTTTCATTTGGAGAGAATGCGGGGCTCATCTTTAACAGCACTGGGCCTAGTGTCTGGAACAACTCACAGGGAAATGCCAATCTCTTTCCAGCTCATGTAATTTAAATGGTTACTGTTTAAATTTTAGGACAAGTAAACTAACAACATATTCCTCTAGCATCAGAAATCAGAATAAAAGAAAGCATATTTTTAAATGTGTTATTATTTAAAACATATGAAGTTTATAAGGTAATAAAATGGGCCGGGTGCGGTGGCTCACGCCTGTAATCCCAGCACTTTGGGAGGCCGAGGCGGGTGGATCACAAGGTCAGGAGATCAAGACCATCCTGGCTAACACGGTGAAACCCCGTCTCTACTAAAAATACAAAAAATTAGCCGGGCGAGGTGGCAGGTGCCTGTAGTCCCAGCTACGCAGGAGGCTGAGGCAGGAGAATGGTGTGAACCCCAGGGGGCGGAGCCTGCAGTGAGCCGAGATCGCACCACTGCACTCCAGCCAGGGTGAAAGAGCGAGACTCCTTCTCAAAAAAAAAAAAAAAAGTAATAAAATGAACACCCATGTATTCACTAACCAGCTTAAAAATAAAACATTCTCAGTATAGTTGAACACCCCAAAATGTTCTTTTCCCTGGTAAAGTTGGAATTTTTTGCAACTAAAAAAATGTTCAGAGGTTTCTTTTTGAATTAAATGCACAATCAAAATACTTCAGCAAGTGAAATCTAAAGCTGTGAGGGCAAGTCATTAAAGCAATGTAAAGTAATTTCTCTTAGGGAAAACATGATACTGTATATGTCATGCTATGTGGGTCATTAAAAATGTTTATGAGGCTGACAGATCCTATTGCCATAGATCTGCATGTCTTTAGGAGACAATGATCTTGACAGTGGTTCTGCCAAAAACAAGGGCAGAAGAAAGAAGAATAAGCAATCTTCCTACAGCACATTGTCCTGCCAGTGTTTGTAGAAAGGACTATAATCTGCAAAAGAAGAAGTGAAACGTCACTCTAGCCTTGTGTATGTACACATGGATTTGCCCACACATACTGCTCTACTAAATTTACTACAGAACGAGAAATCAGAATCTACCGTGGACAGCAAGGAGGCATCCCTTGCATTGAGTTGAAAGAGAGCCTTTCTCAGCTCAATGAAAGACCCCTTGAGCTCTGTCTCCATTTCAGGTTTGTGTAAGGAGGCTAAAAAATTAGAAAAGATAATGAAATTAAACAATGACAAACTCTGCCTCAGGGCCTCTCTCCAGTCTATCCTGTTAAAATAGTGTTTCCCAAACTTGCCTCGTAAGATTCAACTGGAGAAAGTAAAAAATATCCAGGTTCTCAGCTGGGTGTGGGGGTGTGTGCCTGTAGTCCAAGCTACTCAGGAGGCTGAGGCAGGAGGATGGCCTTGAGACCATTAGGAGTTCCAGGCTACATACAGTGCACCATGATCTTACCTGTGAATAGCTACTGCACTCCAGCGAGACCCCATCTCTAAAACTTAAAAGAGGCCAGGCATAGCACTTTGGGAGGCCGAGGAGGGTGAATCACTTGAGGTCAGGAGTTCAAGACCAGCCTGGCCAACATGGTGAAACCCTGTCTGTATTAAAAACAAAAATTAGCCGGGCTTGGTGGTGGGCGCCTGTAATTCCAGCTACTCGGGAGGCTGAGGCATGAGAATCGCCTGAACCCAGGAGGCAGAGGTTGCAGTGAACCGAGATCACACCATTGCACTCCAGCCTGGGTGACAGCAAAACTCCATCTCAAAATAAATAAATATATACATAAAATTTTTTTAAAAAGCAAGATTCTCAAGCCCCTACCTGGAGATTCTAAAGCAGCTGGCATGGAGTGAGGCCCAGCAATCTCTATTTTTGTTTTAACAAGCACCAGGTGATTCTTATATTCAGGCCAGTTTGGGAAACATTAGCACATAGTATTTCTCAAGATCTTCGGGGCAACAAGAACATTTGCATTAGCTTATCCTTGGAAAAGAGATGAAGTGGGACCTCATGGCTCCTATCTGAACCTCATCCCAGCATCACTACATTTACACATAGACCATTAAAGACAGAAGGAAAGCCTGACAGGAGCCATGAGCCAATAGCAAAGTGGTTCCCAATTGGCCGGGCGCGGTGGCTCACGCCTGTAATCCCAGCACTTTGGGAGGCTGAGGCGGGTGGATCACGAGGTCAGGAGATCGAGACCATCCTGGCTAACACGGTGAAACCCCGTCTCTATTAAAAAATACAAAAAAAATCAGCCGGGCGTGGTGGCGGGCGCCTGTAGTCCCAACTACTCGGGAGGCTGAGGCAGGAGAATGGCATGAACCCGGGAGGTGGAGCTTGCAGTGAGTCGAGATTGCGCCACTGCACTCCAGCCTGGGCGACAGAGCGAGACTCCGTCTCAAAAAAAAAAAAAAAAGTGGTTCCCAATTGCAGGTCTGTGGACCCAGAGCTATATGGAAACATTTTTATTCACCTGTATTCATGAAAGAAATAAAAATGATGTCATAAGTTTTTTAACATTTGTTATGAAATATTGAAATATACAAAATGTGACTGGGCTTGGTGGCTCATGCCTGTAATCCCAGCACTTTGGGAGGCCGAGGCAGGCGGATCACCTGAGGTCAGGAGTTCGAGATCAGCCTCACCAACATGGAGAAACCCCATCTCTACTAAAAATGCAAAACTAGCCAGGCGTGGTGGCACATGCCTGTAATCCCAGCTAATAGGGAGGCTGAGGCAGGAGAATCGCTTGAACCTGGGAGGTGGAGGTTGCGGTGAGCTGAGATCGCACCATTGCACTCCAGCCTGGGCAACAAGAGTGAAACTCCGCCTCAAAAAAAAAAAAAAGAAATATACAAAATGTATAGGCCAGGTGTGGTGGCTCATACATATAATCTTAGCACTTTGGGAGGCCAAGGAGGGAGGATTGCTTGTGCCCAGGAGTTTGAGACCAGCCTGGGCAACATAAGGAGACCCCCGTCTCTATAAAAAAAAAAAAAAAAAATTAAAAATTAGCTTGGCATGGTAGTACATGCCTATGGTCCCAGCTACTCAGGAGGCTGAAGTGGGAGGATCACTTGAGCCCAGGAGGTCAAGGCTGCAGTGAGCTGTGATTATACCACTGCACTCCAGCCTGGGCAACAGCAAGACATTGTCTCAATAAAATAAGATAAAATAAAAAAATAAAATGTATAATGGTACAGAGACTAATACCATAAACATTCATGTACCCATCACCTTAGAAGGCATTAAAATGTCCTTTATTTTCATTTAAATGATGATGATAGCAGATGACAGTATTTTTAATGTCCTTTTTTAAAAAATAGAAAGTTGATAACCTTTTGTATTCCCCAAATTTTCCTTTAAATTTTACCATTATGTGAAATCCCAAATTCTGAAGACCACTGGGAAGTACCCGTTAGGAATAATGTTATGTACCACTTAGGGAAAAGGAGCTATCCAAACCTAGATCCAGAGCAAACCATGCTTCCTGCTGCTCAGAGCATCCAATCAGCACAGAGTCTTCTATTCTTCGTGCATCCTGTCCAAATTTACCCAGGAGCCTTTCCAACTCTAAGAAACAGGGGAAGGGAGAAAAGCAAAACACAAGGGTTTCTATTAAATCACTACAGCCATATTAGACTCACAGAAAATCATCTACTTCAGCTTTAAGTGGGTATACTTGGCTTCTAGCTGCAGCTAATTAGCTGTGTAACCTTGGTCTAACCATTTAACCTCTCCAGGCCTGTTTTCTCATTAGCAATCTGAGGACTTTAGACCAAAGAAGGAATTCTTTATAACACTGTATTACTCTATGACTGTATCATGAAAGGAAAATATCCCCGCGTTAGTAAGATGCATGATAGTTAACTTATTAAGTCATTGAAAAAAAAATAAGTATCACACTTAAAATGGTACAGACCAAGGCTGGGGGGCAGGGAGGACTGCTTGAGGCCAGGAGTTTGAGACCAGTCTGGGCAACACAGCAAGACCCTGTCTCTACAAAAAATAAAATCAGCTGGGTGCAGTGAAGTGCACACCTGTAGTCCCAAAAACTTGGGAGGCAGAGATGGGAGGATCTCTTGAGCCGAGGAGTTCAAGGCTGCAGGTAAAGACCAATCCGGTTCTATAATTAACCTCCAGAATGTGCTACTTTTGTGGACAACAGTAAAATACTCATCTGAGATGCCAATCTCTTAAGAGATGAGTGCTGTGTAGGGAGAAATCCTATACACTTGTTCATGAAGGACTCATTTATTTGTTCATAATACAACATAACACACACAAAAACCATAATACAACATAAACATTGCTAAATCTCTAATGTTTAGTGCCTTCTGATGGAGTCCTCAGATTCTTCTGCAGTGCTAGAAACTACCTATCCAAATACTCCAACTTCTGACCTATGGAGAAATTCACTGGCAATACAGAAGTTAGTATATAGTGACTCATATAAAACTGAAAGTTCACATTTTGTTTTCTGTCTTTGAGACACCACCAGGCTCGACTAATTTGTTGTTCTTGGATAGAGACGGGGTCTCACTATGTTGCCCAGGCTAGTGTTGAACTCCTGGGGTCAAGCAATCCACCCACCTCAGCCTCCCAAAGTGCTGGGATTACAGGCATGAGCCACCCAACCCAGCCAAAGTTTGCATTTTGAATGACAAATCCCAATGGCTTGGATATCTTTAGTTAAATATGCTAAAAGAGTTCTAAAAGCAAATTCATTTTAATTCACTTTTAATCTTGACCCTTCTAGTAAAAATGAAGTTATGATGGAACTTTTTTTTTTTTTTTTTTTTGAGATGGAGTCTCGCTCTGTCGCCCGCACTGGGGTGCAGTGGCGTGATCTCGGCTCACTGCAAGCTCCGCCTCCCGGGTTGACGCCATTCTCCTACCTCAGCCTCCCGAGTAGCTGGGACTACAGGCGCCCGCCACCACGCCTGGCTAATTTTTTTTGTATTTTTAGTAGAGACAGGGGTTTCACCGTGTTAGCCAGGTTGGTCTCTATCTCTTGACCTCGTGATCTGCCCGCCTCGGCCTCCCAAAGTGCCTGGATTACAGGCGTGAGCCACGGCGCCCGGCCATGATGGAACTCCTAATTAGCATAACAGTGTGTACCTCCGTGGAGGCTGGAATTCACTGCTCTAAGGCAAAGACTGTCAAACTTTTTCTGGAAAGAGATATTAAATATTTTAGGCTTTGTGAGTCATACAGTCTCTGTCACAACTCTGCATTGTAGTGCAAAAGTAGCCATAGACAATATATCAATGAATGAGTATGGCTATGTTCCAATAAAAATTAATTTACAAAACAGGTAGCAGATACAATTTCGACAGCAGTTTTACCAACCCTTGGTTTAAGGCATTAGTGGTTCATTTCATCACTAAATAATATTTGACTGGACAACTAGAGTTCATACAATAAATTATTAGTTGGCAGAGGCAGTTATACAAGCACGAGACTCAAAAGTTTTTTGAAGAATCTAGACTCCAAAGTTCAAGGATCTTTCTTAGAATTCATTATGGGCTGAATTCTGCTTAGTGGCCACAGGCTGGTCAACGCCACTGGTCCACTCTGGACTTACCTAACAGGCTATGCCGGGGGGCCAGGTATTGATGTGCTGAAGTCTGAAGCAGAGGAGCCAGACTATGAAAGAGGTAAAACGCTCCTGTTTGCTGGGCTTTTTTACATGAATCATCATCTTCCTTCAGTTCAAATAAATACCTGTATTTGGGAAATAATCAAACCATTACAAAACCACCCTTAGTTACCTGTATAGCATTCATCTTTGAGAATGCTGCCGCTGCATCCCTCTCCTACCATGGTTATTTCCCTTTATTTATTTACAACCTAATTTGCTCCAAAAAGGGTTTGAGATGGCTATAGATAATCGTTCATTCCCTTCTTTGTCTTACTGTGTACCTCACCCATACTTCTGTGGTTGCACTATTGGTTTATTTGTTCATTTGTCTGTCTCCTCTGAGAGACTATGATCTCCTTAAGGGGAAGGTATGCTTTACTCAGCTCTGTATCTCTGTAGTTAGCATATTGAATGGCTCGATTCAATAAATATTTATTGAATTGAACTTCAAGGGTAATAAATATTTACTGAATTGAACTTCAAGGTACTCTGCCAATATTACACTGTGAGGCAAGAATTTACATGCAGTGGAGTGAAAGGAAAACAAGTACAGTGATAAAACATCAACCACAAAATACCTAGAGATGGGAACAGACTTTTTCACAGCAGACAAAGAGTAAACACTGTATCTTCAGTGACCCTCATCCAATCTAGGGAAGATAAAGAACAAATTTTACCTTCAATGTACCCTTACTTCAAACATCTAGATCCCAAAGTAGATACCATTAACTCCTTATCTCTAGCAAAGGGAGCACCTGGCCGGGTGTGGTGGCTCACGCCTGTAATCCCAGCACTTTGGGAGGCTGAGGCAGGTGGATCACGAGGTCAGGAGTTCGAGACCAGCCTGGCCAATATGGTGAAACCCTGTCTCTACTACAAATACAAAAATTAGCTGGGCATGGTGGCACGCGCCTGTAGTCCCAGCTACTCAGGAGGCTGAGGCCAAAGAATCGCTTGAACCTGGGAGGTGAAGATTGCAGTGAGCAGAGATCGCGCCACTGCACTCCAGCCTGGATGACAGAGCGAGACTCCGTCTCAAAAAAAAAAAAAAAAAAGAAAACAAAGGGAGCATTGATGAAACCTATACTTAACCTATTTAATAAGGATAGTATTTTCATTTTCTTTTTTTCTTTTTGTTTTGAGACAGGGTCTCACTCTGTCACCCAGGCTGGAGTGCAGTGGAATGATCTCGGCTGACTGCAGCTTCTGCCTCCCAGGTTCAGGCAATTCTGGTGCCTCAGCCTCCTGAGTACCTGGGATTACAGGCATGCCCCACCATGCCTGGCTAATTTCTGTATTTCAGTAGAGATGGGGTTTCATCATGTTGGCCAGGCTGGTTTCGAACTCCTGACCTCAAGTTATCTGCCTTCGGCCTCCCAAAGTGCTGGGATTACAGGCGTGTGCCACTGCGCCCAGCCATAGTATTTTCAGTAGCCAAAATGAAAATGTGGAAGAAGGGAACATCCTCCCATTCTTGGTTTCTCAAAAAGAGGCAACAGTAATGGGGTAAGTACCAGGCTTTTCCAGTACCTTCATTAAGAGTGGGCTGAGTCTCTCCCTTCAAATCCTTGTGATCAGCAGGGACAGAATGCAAATTCCCCTGGGGCCTTGGGATTAGCCATTTTTGCCTGTCAAAAGCCCTAAAACAGATGCTCAGGTAAAAAGTGGCTTCTTTTGTCAAGTGGGAAAAGTAGTTTGCAGATATTTCCTGTAGGATCTGAGAACTCGTGTAATACCAGTAGGCAGAGTTGGCTCAACATGAAAATAAAAAGCAAAAAGACAAATGCACCCCAGTGGTACCTTTCAGAACCTACTCTGACTGTGATAAAAGGGGTTATGATGAGCTCTTTATAAATAGAAGACAAAAGAAACCTGATCTTTTAAGACTTGTGATATTTTTAAACTTATTATGAGTCACTGTAGCCTCCTGGGGCAAAAACTCAATGCATGTCAAAGGAGAGACATGTGTCACTCAGAAGTTACCAAATATAAACAATAGAACAAACACTGCTGCCTTCGTAAAAGAACAGAAAGAGTGGTACAACCTGTACTTGCCCTAATGACCCTAAAAAAGCAAAACACCTACAAAAACACCCAGGTTAAGGTCTTAGACCCAGGGCCTCACTGGAACTGGAATTGAAATCCAAAAGTTCCTTACACTCCTCTGGATCGGGAACTCTTATTTTTAAAAATTTATTTTCCCTTTTCAGTTATAATAGCATGGAAATTGCTATGATTATCTAAGTTGAAAATATTTAGATTATTTTAAAACAAACTGTTTTTCCTTATTTTAACAGTAAAAAATAGTCAATCATTAATAATCAGAATATACAACTGTCAATTTTTTGAAAAGGAAATCATCAAAATCCCACCACTCAGGGATAATCACTGTTTACACTTTGGAATTCTCTAAGCGATTACTATTATACATCAATACATATATAAGTATATTTAGAATCCATCAAACCTACTAATTTGTAGCCTTTTTTCTTAAACATATATAAATATTTTCACATCATATTCGTTATTGATAGACTTTTATTCTTTTCTCTTCTGTTTTTTTTTGAGACGGAGTTTCACTCTTGTTTTCCAGGCTGGAGTGCAGTGGCATGATCTCAGCTCACTGCAACCTCTGCCTCCCGGGTCCAAGTGATTCTCTTGCCTCAGCCTCCCAAGTAGCTGGGATTACAGGTGCCCACCACCACACCCGGCTAATTTTTGTATTTTTAGTAGAGATGGGGTTTTGCCATGTTGGCCAGGCTGGTCTCGAACTCCTGACCTCAGGTGATCTTCCCATCTCAGCCTCCCAAAGTGCTGGGATTACAGGTGTTGAGCTTCCGTGCCTGGCCTCATTATTTTTATTCATTCTTAAATAGAGATTTATTTAATCACTTTAACATACTTAAATTTTAGACTCTATTCAATAATCATGTTAATATTCTTGGCCGGGCGCGGTGGCGTACTCCTGTAATCCCAGCACTTTGGGAGGTCGAGGTGGGTGGATCACAAGGTCAAGAGATCAAGACCATCCTGGCCAACATGGTGAAACCCCATCTCAACTAAAAATACAAAAATTATCTGGGCGTGGTGATGTGCACCTGTAGTCCCAGCTACTCAGGAGGCTGAGGCAGGAGAATCACTTGAACCCGTGAGGCAGAGGTTGCAGTGAGCCAAGATCACGCCACTGCAGTCCAGTCTGGCAACAGAGCAAGACTCCATCTCAAAAAAAAAAAAAAAAAAATTCTTGTAGTCTGTTAAAGGAGTACACACAACCTAAATGTCCAACAATATCTGAAACAAGTATCACAATTTTGTTGTTTGTTCACTCTTGTTCATGTAGGATTATATGCTTATGTGCTTCTAAATTTTTTTTTTCTTTGAGACAGGGTCTCACTCTATCATGCAGGCTAGAATGCAATGACACGATCTCGGCTCATTGCAACCTCCACCTCCCAGGTTCAAGCGACTCTCCCACCTCAGCCTCCTGAGTAGCTGTGACTACAGGTGCACGCCACCATTCCTGGCTAATTTTTGTATTTTTAGTAGAGACAGGGTTTCACCATGTTGGCCAAGCTGGTCTCGAACTCCTGACCTCAAGTGATCTGCCCGCCTTGGCTTCCCAAAGTGCTGGGATTACAGGCGTGAGCCACTGCACCCAGCCTTCATATGCCTCTAAATTTTGGACTAGGCACTCATGCTTGATAGGGCTTTATATGTAGGAATCACTGGTTGTGAGGGTATACTTCCTAAGGAGTTTTATATTTCTATTTACATGGTGCTCCAGGGGTATTTTCAGTCCAAGATTACTACTTATATTCATTTCTTAGGCTGGGCATGGTGGTTCATGCCTATAATCCCAGAACTTTGGGAGGTAAAGGCAGGAGGATTGCTTGAGCCCAGGAGTTTGAGACCAGCCTGGGCAACATAGCAAGACCCTATCTTACAAACAATAAAAAAAAAATTAGCCAGGCATGGTGGTGTACAAGTAGCTACGCATGTGATCCTAGCTACTTGGTGGGGGAATTGATTCAGCCTGGGAGGTTGAGGCTGCAGTGAGCTAGGATCATACCACTATACTCCAGCCTGTGTGACAGAGCAAGATCCTGTCTCAGAAAGAAAAAAAAGAAAAAAAAATTATTCCTTAGGTTAAGGGTTCTAGAACCACACCACATAGATGGTATAAATTTAACCCCCAAAACTGAAAGCAGGCTAGTGATTTCAAATTCACAGATTTCTAATTTCCCTAGGCTAAGACAAAAAATTCTTTATCATCTTCATGTGCTATTGTAGATTTTTTTTTCCTACTCTACCTTTCATTGAAGTTTAGTTCTTGGGGAAAGGGGATGGGATTATCTACTTTATTTACAGGAAACTTCATGAAATATTATTCAATACAGTTTTTCATCTGAAGTGACAGGAATAGAACAATGTAGTTTTAACATATTTATTATTCTATTATAGTACCTTAATTTACTTAATTTCTCCCTTACTGTTCATTCATTCAATAGTACTTTCGTGCCTACCATGTGCCAGGCACTGTTTTATGAAATAGGGGTACCACAGTGGAAAGACAAAGTCTGATCTTAATAGAACTTATATTCAAGTGTGTGAGATATTTTAGATATTATTGGATATTTAGTTTGTTTAAAATTTTTCGGCCAGGTGAGGTGACTTACACCTGTAATCCCAACACTTTGGGAGGTCAAGGCAGGTGGATTGCCAGAGCTCAGGAGTTCAGACCAGCACGGACAACATGGCAAAACCCTGTCTCTACACAAAAATACAAAAATTAGCCAGGCATGGTGGCATATGCCTGTAGTCCCAGCTACTTGGGGGTTTGAGGTGGGAGGATCGCTTGACCCCAGGAGATCAAGGCTGCAGTGAGCCAAGATTGTACCACTGCACTTCAGCCTGAGTGACAGAGTGAGACTCCATCTCTAAAAAAATAAAAAATATATATATTTTTATGTTTACTGGTTTATTATAAAGGATATTACGAAGGATACAAATGAAGAGATGCATTTAGGCCAGGTATGTGGGGGGAGGGTGCAGAGCTTCCATGCCTCCCTGGGTGCGCCACCCTCCAGGAACCTCCATGTGTTCAGCTATCCAGAGGCTCTCTGAACCCTGTCCTTTTGGGTTTTTATGGAGGCTTCATTACATAGGCATGACTGACAACCATGTAGAAATGTGATTGGACAAAATGGTTATGATTTCATACTAATAGACTGACCAGAAACCCAGCAATGCCTGTCTATTCAGGTTCTCCTTGGCCTCCCTGTGCAGCCTTCCTTCCTCCGGAGTATGGGGCACAACCCTCTCTGGAATGAGGGTCTTTGGACCCGCAATCAGATTAGAGTCCTGCCGTGGGCAGGTAAAAGGAGGACAGGAGAAGGTAAAAGAGATTTTGTTTCCTGAGGCCTGCCCCTGAGGTCTAAAGTGCCCCACATTATAACAAAAGACTATAATAAGGACCATAGGAGTTATGAGCCAGAAACCGTGGATGAATACATATATATATATATACACACACATACACACACACACACACACAAATATAATATGTATATATAATAATCATAAACCTAAATATATATATAAAATCATAATATCACAATAATTTAATGGGCCAGACAGAATAATCAAAGCTCAGGTTGGCTAAAACTCACCGTGTCTTAGTAACATAGGTTGACAGCAGCCTATAGCACCAAAAAAATTTTCTCCTGCAAGCTATTCCATGATACAGGGACATTGTCAGTTCCTTAAAAAAAAAAAAAAGGAGTTTTAAAAAAAGTCACAATATGAAATTTAAAGTAATGAATTGCCAAGAGGGTTATACTTTAAGCCAGGATGGGATCACTTTGTAATATTAAGGAAAGACAAACTCAATAGGAGTCAGGTGATCTTGTTTCTACATTGCATTTCTACTCCTAAGTAGCTATGGGATCTCAACATTTCAGTACTTCTTTCATAATCTAGAAAACTGAAACCTGTTCTACCCACCTAGAGTAAGAAGGAAGTAGAAGGAATCCTGTAGATAATATATAAAGTCACATTAGGAAATTTTTTCAGAAGGCAGCTATGCAAATTCACATGGATCCAAGATATTTTCTATTTTTTTGTAGCTCATTGGGAAAGAAAAAAAATCTGTAACTAAATAATCCGTTCTGGCTGAGATGGTCCCCTTAAATTGTATATCAGTATTTTATTCCCCATGAAAAGTACCTCTCACATTGGCAGTAAAAAAAGTCAAGAATTCATTACAGTTAAATAACCAACCACCCTTTTCACTGTGTCTGAGGAAAGCAAGCTTTGACACTAAATGACCAAGGAACATCTAAAATTTAGTCCTACTTCTTGTTTGCATAATTATGAATCACTGATGATGAATCCTTGGACAGTTTTGGCTACAATCTATGTCCTAGCCATGGGTAAAATATATTTAGCAAATGACATTCAACAAAATATTTATTGAGTACTGACTTTATTCAGGGTCCCTTAAAGAACACAAAAGTGTAAAAGATGAAAATCCCTGCCATCAAGGATGGTAGGGTTCTAGCTACTTGGGAGGCTGAGGCAGGAGAATCACTTGAACCTAGGAGATGGAGGTTGCAGTGAGCCGAGATTGCACCGTTGCACTCCAGCCTGGGCAACAAGAGCAAAATGTCGTCTTAAAAAAAAAGAAAAAGAACAAATAGAAAAGAACAGTGAAAAAAATATATATATAGTAACAGGGAGAGAGACTTAGAACATATTATTAAGTAAACAAAGCAAGGAGGAATTGGAGGAGATACTAGTCCAAGTGTACAAAGTTTCAGTTAGGATGAATAAATTCTGGATATCTGTTGTGCTGTATGGTAACTATAGTTCATAATGTATTGTATACTTGGAAATTACTAAGAAAGTAGATATTAAATGTTCTCAACACACACAAAAAAATGTGAGGTGATGAATATATCTGCTAGATTTAATCATTTCACAATGTATACCTGTATCAAAACATCACATTGTAAACTATAAATATATACTTTTTTTGTCAATTATACCTTAATAAAGCTGGAGAAAAAAACATGTAACAGTTGGTTAACATGACCTAATTATACAGAAAAGGACACAGACATACCAATATACATAAATTATATGTATTTAATTATATTTTTCTTTTTTTTTTTTTGAGACGTAGTTTCGCTCTTGTTGCCCAGGCTGGAGTGCAATGGTGCAATCTCGGCTCACAGCAACCTTCACCTCTTGGGTTCAATCGATTCTCCTGCCTCAGCCTCCCGAGCAACTGGGATTACAGGCATACGCCACCACGCCCAGCTAATTTTGTATTTTTTCTTAGTAGAGACGGGGTTTCTCCATGTTGGTCAGGCTGGTCTCGAACTCCTGTCCTCAGGTGATCTGCCTGCCTTGGCCTCCCAAAGTGCTGGGATTACAGGCATGAGCCACCGCCCCTGGTCTTATTTATATTTTTCAAATGACTAGAAGTATACATACCAAACTGTTAAGAGTGACTAATTTGGGGGAGTGGGATGAAGATAAACATTGAAAAAGGTGGCTGTAATTTTTACTTTGTTCATTTTTCTGTACTGAAAAAAAAAAATAGCCATGTGTACTTCTTTTAAGACAAAAGAAAAGCCTAATAAAATAGTAGTTCCTGAGACTAACTGGTTAATGAGGCTACCTCCATGCCACTGTTCCCCAAAACACCTCACCATATTGTGCGAGCCAAAGGGAATTCATTTGGTGAGTTTCTTGGACCTTGGGAACTGCTGCCTGATGTTTTGCCTAGTTTCTGCTACTAAATTAACCTTAGCCAGTTGTAGATTATCATGGCCTGCTGACTCATGAGCTGATGGTCACAGAGCTATTTATGTTTTTAAAAGTACAATGTTTGATAGAGATGAAAGGTAATAGCAGTCTTACCCAACAACTAAATGATGAGGTAAGCTGCTTTAACATTAATAGTTTCTTTGAACTCCCCATAACAAATGATTCACACATGTTTCTTATCCTGTTCATCTTTCCAGAAGAAAGATTAATTTATAAAGTACTACAGCGTGACAAAAAAGCCCATCTTGAATCTAGTGGTTACTTCCACCGTGAAGAGGCCAGGTTCCCTAGTATTTAAGAGAGTTTTTTTTAGGCCGGGCGCGGTGGCTCACGTCTGTAATCCCAGCACTTTGGGAGGCCGAGGCGGGCGGATCACGAGGTCAGGAGATCGAGACTATCCTGGCTAACACGGTGAAACCCCGTCTCTGTTAAAAGTACAAAAAAATTGGTTGGGCGCGGTGGTGGGCACCTGTAGTCCCAGCTACTCGGGAGGCTGAGGCAGGAGAATGGCATGAACCCAGGAGGCGGAGCTTGCGTCACTGCACTCCAGCCTGGGCGACAGAGTGATACTCCACCCCTTTTTTAGAGTCCATTTCTCCACGACTGTGGACCTCCATGGGATGGGGAAATATGGAAAACTGAGGAACCACGGGAATATAGCTTTGAAGGTCTCACTGACCTGCTTTATAGTTTGGTTTCTAAAAAATAATTTTTCCTCCCTTTAAAAAAAAAAAAATTAAGGCACAATGTGAGAAGTTAGCAAGTTCCATTTTTAAATGACTCTCCAAAAAAGTATCAGAAAATGATTAGCTGTGGTTACTGAGGTAGCTCCACAGTTATAAGGCAAAACTATGGTTATATCCCTAGTTTCTGCAAAAAGGAAGAGATTAAGCTAAAATGTTAAAATGCTGTGACCACGACCTTTTTTCAAGTTCTGATCATGCCTCCCTGTGAAGTCCTTCCTGCACTTAGAAGCTGAGCAGGTTTCTGTTTCACTGTACTCACTCTGAATTCTTTTCGGGGCACCTTCCTGGTCCTCAGGAATCAGCACAGAAGAGGAAACTCCTAATGTTCACGTTCAACGGCTTCCGTTCCCCGGAGGGACCATTGCTGCTTCTGCCACACTTCCCAGAATCCTTCTAGAGATGCACTCTGGGAATTGTAGTTCAGTTCCCAGGCATGCTGCTGTGTTCTCCAACTGCAAGTTAACCATGATTGTCAAAAGCATGAACATCTAAGATCTTATTACCAAGAGAACTACTGTATCCTTGGAGAAAATAGATTAGTATTAGATCCATTTTCTAATTAAAAAAAGATAAAGTCATTAAGTCCACCCTCATACACAGAAGGCATATATTATGAGGCTGGGGAGAGGATGAAGTAGGGGTGGGAATCAAATAACTTTCAACTTTAGTACATCTCTAGTTCTCTCTCTGCACACTTTAGAACTAGCTCTAAAATTTCATGAAGTTCTTCCAATTTAAAAGGATGGGACTCTGTATAGGTATGTATAGATATGTTTGAACTTATGGTAGGATTCATTTCTTGATCAGAGGAAGAGCATTCCATTTGACTGGAAGCAGTCTCCTAGCAGTGTGTCCGGAGTTGGTTCCTTCCGGTGGGTTCTTGGTCTTGCTGACTTCAAGATTGAAGCCATGGAGCTTTCGGTGAGTGTTATAGCTCTTAAAGGTGGCATGGACCCAAAGAGTGAGCAGCAGCAAGATGTGAAGAGCGAGAGAACAAAGCTTCCACAGCATGGAAGGGGACCCGAGCAGGTTGCTGCTGCTGTCTGGGGTGCCAGCTTTTATTCCCTTATTTGTCCCTGCCCACGTCCTGCTGAGTGGTCCATTTTACAGAGCACTGATTGGTCCATTTTATGGAGTGCTGATTGGTCCATTTTACAGAGTGCTGATTTGTGCATTTACAATCCTTTAGCTAAACACAGAGTGCTGATTGGTGCGTTTTTACAGAGTGCTGATTGGTGCATTTACAATCCTTTAGCTAGACACAGTGCTGATTGGTGCATTTACAATCCTTTAGCTAGACCCAGAGTGCTGATTGGTGTGTTTTTACAGAGTGCTGATTGGTGCGTTTACAATCCTTTAGCTAGACACAGAGCGCTGATTGGTGGGTTTTTACAGAGTGCTGATTGGTGCGTTTACAATCCTTTAGCTAGACACAGAGTGCTGATTGGTGCATTTTTACAGTGTGCTGATTGGTGCATTTACAATTCTCTAACTAGACAGAAAAGTTCACCAAGTCCCCGCTTGACCCAGGAAGTCCAGCTGGCTTCACCTCTCAGCAGAACTACTTTGGTACTGCTCTCTTCTTGTTTTACTACTAAAGTTACTTGCCTATGAGAGAAGGCACTTTTTTTTTTTTTTTTTTTTTTAAAACAGAGTTGCTCTGTCACTCAGGCTGGAGAGCAGTGGTGCAATCTTGGCTTACTGAAACCTCCTCCTCTGGAGTCAAGTGATTCTCCTGCCTCAGCCTCCCCAGTAGCTGGGATTACAGGTGCATGCCACCATGCCTGGCTAATTTTTGTATTTTTAGTAAAGCCAGGGTTTCACCATGTTGGCCAGGCTGTCTCAAACTTCTGACCTCAAGTGATCCACTCGCCTCGGCCTTCCAAAGTGCTGGGATTACAGGCGTGAGCCACCGCACCCAGCCAAGAGAAGAAGAAGTCCACTCATTCAACATGTATATAATGAGTACCCAATGTACCTAGGACTGTTATAGGGATAGGATACAGCAGGGAACAAAATATGAAACTCTCTGTCCTCATGTAACTTACATTCTAGAAGGGGAAATAAACGAGTAAATATATAATGTGTCATGTGGTTATAAAGCTTAAGAAGAAAAATAAAGCAAGGTAAGTAGAGGGATTATTTTGCTATTTTTATATAGGATGATCAGCCTCATTGTTAAGATAATATTTAAACAAAGACCCTGAAGAAGGTGATGAAGAAACCAAGTTTATATCTATGGAAAGAGATTTGTAGACAGAGCAAAATAAGCATACGTAAAGGCCCTGGGGTGGGAATGTGCCTTGCATGTTTGAGGAAAGGCTAGGAAAGAGCATGGTGATCAGAGATGAGATCAGAGTAGGCCGGGCATGGTGGCTTATGCCTGTAATCCCAGCACTTTGGGAGCCCAAGGCGAGCACATCATTTGAGGTCAGGAGTTTTAGACCAGCCTGGCCAACATGGTGAAACCCTACTAAAAATACAAAATTAAGCCAGGTGTGGTGTCGCATACCTGTAGTCCTAGCTACTTGAGAAGCTAAGGCACAAGAATCGCTTGAACCTGAGAGGCAGAGGTTGCAGTGAGCTGAGATTGCACCACTGCACTCCAGCCTGGGTGACAGAGTGAGACATTGTCTCAAAAAAAAAAGAAAATCAGATTGGTTCATTATCCTTAAGGAAGACACAGAAAATTGTAGGGAAACAAGATGTAAAGTCAATGGATTCTAAGGAGATGGAGAAACATGCTTAGGGGGAAATTGGAGCTCTAATAATTTAAAAAGTCAAAATAACTATTTCTGTAGTAATTGTTAAGTACTATAATAATAAAAATAGCTCAGACTGAGCATTTGCTGTGTTCCAGGCACTATGCTAAGTGTCTCACATATTTGTCATTAATCCTCACATCCTATGAAATCTGTATTAAAATTTGTACTTTAGGCTGCATGTGGTGGCACGCACCTGTAATCCCAGCACTTTGGGGGCTGAGGTGGGAAGATTGCTTGAGTTCAGGAGTTCAAGAAACCAGCCTGAGCAACATGACGAAACACCATCTCTACAAAAAATATGAAAATTAGCTGGGCATGGTGGCATGCACCTGTGGTCCCAGTTACTCAGGAGGCTGAGATAGGAGGATTGCTTCAGCCTAGGAGTGAGCCGAGATCATGCCACTGCACTCCATCCAGCTTGGTGACAGAGAGACCCTGTCTTAAAAAAAAAAAAAAAAAAAAATATATATATATATATATGTTGCACGTTACAGATGAGAAAACACAGGCTTAGAAAAATTAAGTAGGCGAGGCGCGGTGGCTCATGCCTGTAATCCCAGCACTTTGGGGGGCCAAGGCAGGTAGATCATAAGGTAAGGAGTTTGAGACCAGCCTGGCCAATATGGTGAAACCCCGTCTCTACTAAAAATACAAAAATGAGCCAAGTGTGGTGGCGTGCTCTTGTAGCCCCAGCTACTCGGGAGGCTGAGACAGGAGAATCACTTGAACTCAGGAGGCGGAGGTTGCAGTGAGCCAAGATTGCACCAGTACACTCCAGCCTGGGCAACAGAGTGAAACTCCATCTCAAAAAAAAAAAAAAAAGGAAAAAGAAAAGTAATTTGTCCATATTTACACAGCTAATCAGTAGAAGTGTTGGGATATTAACCTAAATCTGTCTTAAGAAAGAATCTGTGCTTTTGATCACCATATTATAGACCTGGATTGTATCTCTGACTGGGTGTGAGGTGGGGAAATTGAACACAAGTATTGGAAAATATTGGAAGGATGGAAAGAATCCCATGTTCATAAATTGGAAGGCCTAATTTGGTTAAACAAAGGAAAAAATAAGACATTAAAACTTTAAGAACTTTTGTGGTACAAACAATATCATGAAGAATATAGAAAGACAACTCATAGAATTGGGAAAAATTATTGCAAGATATGTATCTGATAAGGGACTTGTATCTAGAATATATAAAGAACACTTAAACAACACAGTAATAAAAAGATAAACAACCAAATTTAAAAATGAGCAAAGGATCTGAATAGATATGTCTTCAAGGAAGATAGAAAAATGACCCATAAGCACATGAAAAGATTTGCATGGGAAATGCAAATCAAAATCATGATGAGATATCATTTTATGCCCAATAGGATAGCTACAATCAAAATGCAGATAATGACAAGGAGTGGTGAGGATGTGGTAGAATTGGAATCCTCATACACAGCTGGTAAGATTATAAATGGTGCTGCCGCTTTTGAAAACAGTTTGGTGGTTCCTTGTAAAGTTAAATATAGAGTTACCAAATGACCCAGCAATTTAACTCCTGGGTTTATATTCCCAAGAGAATTGAAAACAAATGTCCACAAAAACCTGTAAATTAATTTTTGTGAAGCATTATTCACTATATCCAAAAAAAGTACAAACAACCCAAATGACTATCAACTGACAAATGGAGAAGCAAAATGTGGCATATCCAACCATACAATGACATATTTCTGGCAACAAAGAGGAATTATATATACTACAACATGGATAAAGCTTGAAAACATTATGCTAAGTGAAATAATCCAGTCACAAAATAGTACATATTGTATTCCTATGAAATGTTCATAACAGGCAAATCTATAGAGACAGAAAGCAGATTAGTGGTCGCCTAGGAATGGGGGCAATTTATATGAAATATACCTAGGGTTGTGATTGCACTTATGTGAAATATTCAGAATAGGCAAATCTATAAGACAAAAAGTGCCTAGGGATGGGGACGAGGGTAGTGTTCAAAGATAATGAGGAGTTAACTGCTCATGGAAACAGGATTTTGTTTTTTTGTGGAATTTTTTTTTTTTTTTTAAGACAGGATCTTGGACGGGCGTGGTGGCTCATGCCTGTAATCCCAGCACTTTGGGAGGTCGACGGGGGTGGATCATGAGGTCAGGAGTTCACGACCAGCCTGGCCAACATGGAGAAACCCTGTCTCTACTAAAAATACAAAAATTAGCTGGGTATGGTGGTGCGTGCCTGTAATCCCAGCTACTCGGGAGGCTGAGGAAGGAGAATTGCTTGAACTGGGACCCAGGAAGCAGAGGTATCAGTGAGCGGAGATCATGCCACTGCACTCCAGCCTGGGTGACAGAGCGAGACTCTGTCTCAAAAAAAAAAAAAAAGACTCACTCTGTCGCCCAGGCTGGAGTGCAATGGCTCAGTCACGGCTCACTGCAGCCTCAATCTCCCAGGCTCAAGTGATCCAGCCTCAGCCTCCCGAGTAGCTGGGACTACAGGCGCCCGCCGCCACGCCCGGCTAATTTTTTGTATTTTTAGTAGAGACGGGGTTTCATCATGTTAGCCGGGATAGTCTCGATCTCTTGACCTC